>NC_143131.1:25000-180961 GCF_059928025.1 Delphinapterus leucas
ATAGTCCAATAACAAAAACAAAACAACCACCCAAAAGTCAAGATGTAGAACTTCCAATGTCAGGCATTAAAAAAAAAATTTTTTTAAATAGAGCTTCCCTGGTGGCGCAGTGGTTGAGAGTCCACCTGCCGATGCAGGGGACACGGGTTCGTGACGCGATCCGGGAGGATCCCACATGCCGTGGAGCGGCTGGGCCCGTGAGCCATGGCCGCTGAGCTTGCGCGTCTGGAGCCTGCACTCCGCAACGGGAGAGGCCACAACAGTGAGAGGCCCGTGTACCAAAAAAAAAAAAAAAGGGAAAAATATATATATCTGATAAGGGGTTCCTATCCAATCCCTAGCCCTAACCCTAAACAGTGCCCTAACACATAACCTAACCCTAACCTGTACCCTAATTCTAACCCTAACCCCTAACCCTGACCCTCACCCTCACCCTACTGTTTTTCCAAGTATAGTTCCTGCTTCTTCTTTTCTCAATTATTCTAACAAAGCCCACAAATGTCCTCAACAATCTGGCTTAAACTTTCTTGAAGTCCACACCCCATTATGAGCTTATGCTCTGGAACATTGATAAGGCGAAATACAGAGACCATCAGATGCACCTGTCCATGGGCTCAACATGAAGCCCACCACTATCTGTCATTCTCCCACCCATCACCCTGATGGGGAACTCTTGGTGTCATCACTGGTAACCTGCAAAGCAATATGACTTAAATCTCACCACTTCTTTTTCCCATCACCCATTGGGCGTCTCTCATAGATATTCCCCCCAGCATTATCATATGATCCAGTCTCCAGACATAATTCCCTCCAATTTTCTCCACAAAGGAAAAATAACATTTTAGTGCTTATGGCCTAACTCATTTTGCCTAGGGGTAAAGAGACCCTAACAACACATCCCCAGCCACTGAAACGTAAAGATACCGGTTATATTTCCTTCTATGTGAACAGGAATTTGTATGGGTTTCCTCCAGTCTACTAGCTCATGAAGGCCATGTCATATGCCAGTGTATCTGTTTAAATGCAGGCTCTGATTCCACCTGGTGAATAATGGGCTCACCTGGTTCTAGGTGTTGGATGCCATCCCTTCCCCTCCCCTCTCCCTCAGTGTATCAGCTCACGTTTCAGGTCCTGACTTTTCCTATGACTCTTGCTCATCCTGCTTTAGTTGACTCTCTTATTATCTACATTTAGTCAGTAAGGTTATTATTTAGTTTTCTCTATTAATATTATTGAAAAAGCTAGAAGCAATAGGGTACATTTGGGAATATGTTCATGAAATAGTATGGAGGAAAGGGCTTTTCATAAACAGCAGGTTCTACATTAGTAAATATGCAGGTGATATCGCAGGGCTGAGGAAGTGCTGATCTGCCCCAGACCCGCAGGTGTGACATCTCAGTGAAGGAGTGGAGCCAGGGTTACATGTACAAATGTGTCAGTCAGAGAAGAGAACTCGGATTGGTCTTTCTGGTTCCCAGGAGAGATAACATCACTGATGACATTGATTACACATCCAACACTAATGGCAAACCCACTATGAAGTTCAGACATGCTGTTACTATCGTGATCCCCAGTTTACATCCTTGCAGACTGAAATGCAGATGGTGAGGCCACATCCTCAGTGCCCACAGCGAGATGGGATGGAGCTGTGCTCTGCTCTCCAGCACCCCTTACTTATGTGACCTCAGGCACAGTCCCAGGACTCAGTGTCCCAGGGACTCGGGAAAGCTGCTCTCAGGTGGACATTTCAAGGGAAACTGCTTCCTGAAGTGGGGGCTTTCCTCTGACCATGACACCCTCATACTCTGCAAACCATTCAACGTGAAGGTTTACTTCTAAAAATCTTGCATGTTCTCTCACCCAGTGCGGTGGGAACTGTGTTCCCTGAGCTCCAATGTCACTGGCTGTGACAGGGAGAGTTAGAAATGAACACTTCTAGAGGGAGCGAGTCTGTGCACTGTGACCAGGTCACCTGCCCAGCATGTTGGAGTCCTGACGAGCTTCCAGGAGCTGTCTGTTCTTAGACCTTGGTAGCCCTGGAGATTCCTCAACGTCCACCCGCAAGGAAGGAGCCCTGAAGCTCGCGGTGTTCCTGCAGACACTCAGTTGTGCACAGGGAAAAAGCAGGACAGGCTACTCGGCAAGTCAGCAATGCTGGGAAAGATGACCATGTCAGCAGAAATGACTACCTTGTCCACACAATTACCTGTGTGGTTAGTTGTAATGAACAAATCCACCTCCAGAACAACTCTTGAAAATATTTAAGCTGTTTCCGGTGAAGAATCGGTCACCCCAGTTAAGTCAGACAGTAAATGTCTTGTGAATTATGATGAACAGTGAATTTTACACAAATTTGTCTGAATTCAAATTGGTCATTACATGTATGTTTTGTTTCCAACATTTGAATATCCAATAAATAAGCATGAGCTAATGTGGAAAACCAAAAATAAGAGTTTGTGTCTGACAACTTGGAGCTCCCTGAAGGTGAGGTGGAGATTTGATAAGCGAAGATATGTACCTCCGTGGGATTAAAGTCTCTTCCCAAAATCTACCATTGAGCCTTGAGCCTTGACCACAGCTGTTTCCCTGACCAGCCTTAAAGCATCGTTTCATTCCTGGACAAAGAGGCACCCAGGAATGTGAGGGGGACCCCGGGTGGGGCGCTGAGTTCTCTGAGGGCACAGTCAGCACCCTCCTCACAGGGGGAGCCCCAGAGACAGGGGCCCCCTTTCACTACTTTTTACTTTTTATATAAAGTTCCCTCCCACATGAAAATATCCATGTAAGTCAGAAGATTAAAAAACATTTGAATTCAGGCATCTCCTCATACTTGAAGACACTTTCTGGGATTCATTAATCTTACCCACAAGAAGATGAATCAGCTGTGGTTCTTCCTCTTTCTGGTGTCAGCTCCCAGAGGTGAGTGTCTCAGGGATTCAGACATGAACACATGGGGAAGCTGCATCTGAGCCCATGAGTCACCATGGTTCTCTCTGTCCACAGGTGTCCTGTCCCAGGTGCAGCTGCAGGAGTTGGGACCCAGCCTGGTGAAGCCCTCACGGACCCTCTCCCTCACCTGCACTGTCTCTGGATTCTCATTAACCAGCTATGGTGTAACCTGGGCCCGCCAGCCTCCAGGAAAGGGGCAGGAGTGGGTTACTACCATGTGGAGCAGTCGAAGTACAGACTATAACTCAACTCTTTTTTTTTTGTTAACATCTTTATTGGAGCATAATTGCTTCACAATGGTGTGTTAGTTTCTGCTGTATAACAAAGTGAATCGGCTATACATATACATATATCCCCATATCCCCTCCCTCTTGCGTCTCCCTCCCTCCCTCCCTCCCTATCCCACCCCTCTAGGTGGTCACGAGGCACCAAGCTGATCTCCCTGTGCTATGCGGCTGCTTCCCACTAGCTACCTATTTTACATTTGGTAGTGTGTACATATATGTCCATGCCACTCTCTCTGGGACGAAATGAGAGAGTGGTATAACTCAACTCTTAAGTTGCGGCTCAGCATCACCTCCAAGAGCCAAGTCTATTTATCGCTGAGCAGCCTGACAACTGAGGACACAGCCGTGTACTGTGCGAGAGACACAGTGAGGGGAAGTCGCTGTGAGCCCAGACACAAACCTCTCTGCGCGGAGGCACGTAACCACCAGGGGGCGCGTAGGACCCAACAAGTACAGGGCTGAGCCCCAGGAGCAGGTGCAGATGGGGGCTGGGAGGGGATTCTTGTTAGAACCTGTGCTTTCCTCTTCCTGCCCAGGAGCTCCACCAGAGACCCTCTTCTATTTCCTAATGTTTCATCGTTGTGGTTTATGTCATGCTCACAAAATTGTGTGTGCATATATATTTTTTAATTTTATTTTTTTTATTGAAGTAGGGTTGATTTTAAACACACACTTAATGCTCAGCAGTTACAGTTGTTTTTTCTGCTTTATTTTTCTTTTTATCAAAGGATCTCAATACAACACCGAGGCTCACCATCCTTTTCCCTGTGAGTCTGAATCTCGAAACTGGTAAATATCCTGAGAAGGCACATGAGATTTTTAAGCATTATTCATTTCAGTTTTGTTTTTGTACATGTCGATGGAAGAGAAACACCCTCCTGCTTTCAGTCAACCTTCACAGTTTGAATTCTGTAGCTTGTTTGCATTGGTATAGACACTAATGTCAGAATGTCCCAATACGTCATATGCAATGATCCTCATTAGTCACAGATCCCATATCTGCAAATTCACTTACTTGCTACCTTTTATTAGCACCCTAAAATAACTTCTGTCATTTCGTGTTCATTCATGGAAAATTGCAATGTGGCCGGTTCTTTGAGTCACCCAAAACAGACACACACACTTTCCCAGCTGAGGTCAGTCAAGGTGACACTTTCTTTTCTTGTTTCACCTACCATCATGGAAATGAGCACTTTCTGGGGTCAACCTAATGCCATGCTTTTCCCTTTCCTGTGATTTTTGGCAATTGTTTAAAGTACCCCTAGGCATAGGGCTGAAGAACAGTATAGCGTCCCTAAGCACAAATGGACTTAGGAGAAAATATCCATGACAGATCAGCTTCATTCAGGCATGAGTCATGTGGCCATGGGCTGTGGGATTGATATTCATATTTCCAATATAAATCTCATGCAAAAAATGAAGACAAAACTCACTGCTGCATATTTGAGGCAGCCTTGGAAACTTAGCTTAATTCCAACTGCAGCATGGCAAATGGGGTCTTATGGCCAAGAAGAGGGTGGGGTGGAATGGATTGAAATTTACTAACAAAAGAAATATAGGCTAAGGGGATTCTGGTTACATACACTCAAAAGGATTCTTGCTAAAGGGAGACCAGGGTGATCAGATATCGCATGTGTGATAAGAGGTTTGATGGATTTGATCAAATATTGAGGGTGATCAGAGTTCAAGGGTAGGGAGTTCATATTAATCTGAGGTAGTGGTTTCTTGACAATACTTGCTCATGCAAATACAAACACAGAAGCCCACAGGTCAAGACTAGTTGAGAAGAGCATTTCAAGTAGCCTGTTGCCTAAGATGTGGTCAGGGATCATTGTCACACTTAAGAAGAGAAATGTTGAACGCAAAAATAAACCAGGGATGAACACACACACACACACAGAGAGAGAGAGAGAGAAGACTAGATGAGGACTCATTGAGAAGAGGTCCATCTGCAAACAAAGGAGAAAGGACTTAGAAGAACCCAAACCTGCTGACACCTTGATCTTAGACTTCTAGTATCCAGGTCTGAGAGAAATATATTTCTGTTGTTTAAGCCACTCAGTCTGCTATTCTGTAATGGCTGCACCCACCTACTAGTACACAAATGATATAGAAACAGACAGATGTATATGGAAATAAAAGTATCATATTGTAAAGGAAAAATCACCCATTCTTCAGTGGTGACATGATGTTCATACCCAAAAAGACATATATGTGCCTATTATAACATTCTTTAGAATTTAGAATAGATGACAAATGATTTCTGGATAAATTAATGTCCAAATTATATTGGTTTGAGTATAACTTGGAAATGAATAATATAAAAATTGATCAAAATTAAAGTGCAATTTTTCTTATCAAACAAAACTCGAATTTTTAAGGAAGGACGTTTTAAAGTAAATCCAAAATTTGTGGGGGTATTGCTATGTAAAGCGTTGTAAACATAGGATGAGAGGTGAAGAATTATGATATAGAGCAAGAAAATAACAGAGTACGTGCTATGGAACTGTGTTCACTACCTTTGTATGAAAAGGCCAACACAGTGTGATGAAGTGTGTAAAGCTGGTGTGTAACTAATGAGAAAGTGCACAGCATCTGTTTAACAAGCAGCTCAGAGTCAGAACACAGAAACAGAGAAGGTGCGCGGGGGCAAAGCGGGGGGCCCGAGGCGGCCGGGAGGGCACGAGAGGAAAAGTGAGAGGTGCCGGGCTCTAGGCGTTAGGATCGGATGTGCCCTCGGGAAGTTTCCACGTGAAACCCTGGGAGGGCAAGGAAGTCCTGATGTGTTTACTGCCACACACCTGCCCTCTGACTCTCCTTTGTCCAAACACTCCTGTTCTAGAAGGGCAGGACCTGTGGTCAGTGAACAGAAGCTGTGTCCACCATGGACCTCAGCCAGCACCCTCCTCCAGAGCCCCAGAGAGGGGCCAGCCATGACCATCTTTATATGGAAACATGCTTCCCACCTACACATCACACCCTGGGCTCAAGGGGAAAACACAGCACCTGTGCTGTGCAGAGTCAGGGTTCTCACCTTCACTGACATAATTCTCTGAAAGTCAAAGATTTAATGAAAAAGAACATGAAATCCTTCGGGTCATTCCTCCTCTTGCTGGCATCTCTCAGCTGTGAGCATCTCCTGGGTCTGAGGAAGGTGGAATTATGGGGTGACGTCTGTGAAGTGGGTGCCACATTACTTTTCCTTCCCCAGGTGTCCTGTCCCAGGTGCAGGTGCAAGTGTTGGGCCCAAGACTATTGAAGACCCTCTACCTCACCTGCCCTATTCCGGGATTCTCCAACCAAAGAGTGCTGACTGCTGGGACTAGATCCCTCAGCCCCCAGGGAAAGGGCTGGGGTGACCGGGGTGCTTTGGTTCTGGGAATAGCACAGCACACAAGCTGTCTCTCCAGAAATGACTCTCCACCTCCAGAGACACATCACAAATTTAGTTTTCCCACAAATTTAGTTTTCCCTGCAGCTCAGCTCAGGGCACAGACCTAGGACACAGCCCTGTGTTACTGTCCCAGGAGGCCCAGTGAGAAGTCAGGGTGAGTCCAGACAGGAACCTCCCTGCAGGGGCCGCACCAACCACCGGGGGCACTCAGGGTCATCAGGAACAAGAGGACCCATTTCAGGGCAGGGGCAGAGGATGTCATGGAGGGATTTTCTCTCAGAACCTGTGGTTTCTCCACTGGATCACTGCCACCCCTGAAAGCCTCATCCACAGTGATTCCAGGGAACTTTCTTGTTTCTAAACTTGAGACGCTTTTCATGGATTCAGGCTTGTCTGTGTTTCCCCATCTATCTTTGGAAGAGCCGCACAGAAATATTTCTTCATGAGACCTTTATTTGAAGATTAGGTTACTACTTTCTGTTATTACTTGTCAAGTTTTTAATCGTTTAATGACATAAATAATTTTTACTGTTGAACTTTAAATCTGCTTTCCACCATCAGATGGATTTCCAATTCCTCTCATCCTGAAAATCTCTCCAGTCCTGTCTGATGCAATGCCTTTCACTTGAATAGTATGAGTCATGTTGATATTCGGAAATTGATGTCCATACAGCACTGCAGTCATTCTCTCCTCAGAGGACCTTTGGAAATGTCGGGCCACAGGCTGGGCTGTAATATGCGGGCTGTGTTTCCGGTACCTTTTTATCTAGTGTGGACATTGATAATAGAGAATTAGATAAAAGAGAGATAGATAAAAGGGAACAGAAACAAGTATATCCTAATCGTATGGAAAAGAACCATAAAAACTGACTACATAACCCATATTTAGGGAGTGGTAAAGGCTCGAATGTGTAAAGATGATACAAGCACCCGTATGAAGTTATTTGTATTAACATACATATTTTTAAAACTTTTGTAAATACTTTTCTAGCTCACTCCTCAATCACTTGGTGAGTGTCTGGTTTTCTCTCTAAGAAAACGACAAATATATTCCAATTGGCGGCCATTGGCATTCCTTCCAGCAGGCGGATGAGGGGCCTTTTGCTCTACATCATCCCCAGTATTTAACTTTTTTATTATTCTGTGCTTTAATTGTTGTAATAAGTGAATAGCAGTATTTCATCATCGTGTTATTTTATGTTTCCTTAATGAAGACTCCTTTTAAAACCTTTATCTCTTCTATGTGTAAGTATCTTCAAATCACTGGCACAGTGTACATTATTTTCATTTTTTGTTGCTGTTGTTGAGCTGTTAATTTGCTGTGTATTCATGATACAAGTCCATATAAATATGATACTAGAAAGCACATTCTCCAAGTCTGTGCTTTAATTCCCTTCTCAGTGAAGTTATTGTTACTGTTGATGTTGTTGTTTTCAGAACAGAAGTTTTAATGGATACAGAAAAATTACAAATTTATATTATGAATGATGTTTGGTGTATTATATCTAAAAATTCATCATGTAACTCAAGGGCACCCATAATTTCTGCCATGTCCATACTCCAGGCCACTTTCAGGGATGGAAGGTTAAGTTCACCTTCCTGAAGGGAGGATGACCATGATGAGGTACCTGAAGTTATTCATTAAGGGAGATTTATCCTACCTTCCCCATTAGATATATTTATTCAATCTCTTTATATAAGTATGAATCAAGTTATTTGTTTCATATTTTCTGTGAAGGTTATATACTAAGGCATTTTCTTTGCTTCTGTAATTCTGACCACTTGTCACCCAGGAGGAGCTCTTTCAGATTGTCTCCTGTATCCCCTTTATGGGTCCCCATCAATTTGTGTGAAGTTCCTTACTTTCTGGTGATACAAGAATCTTCAGAATAATCATATGTATTCTCTTCTCTGGCCCTAGAATTAGCCATGCCGCAGCTGAGTTGCAGATCCCATTCTGGAGAATAGTAATAGGAATCAGAAGATTGGGGATTAGGATACTAATGCTTGTGTCTTGTCTACTGGGAGCATTAGCTCTAGACCCTATAAGGTAAAGGACCTTGGAAATATATCTGTGTGCACTACCCCACGTATACACACACACATCTGCAACTAGCTCTGTATCTCACCTTCTGACCTGTGTTAAGGTAAATGTGAGACAATACTTACATCTCCGATCCTAGTGTAATATCACATGGTTAAATCCAGTCTTTCCACCTTGCTTGTCTGTTACTTTCCATCCAACAGTGAGAAACCTGGCTCCACCGATGCCATCCAGCTACTAATTGTTCAATTCCACATGCACAGTAGTAACAGAATTCTTAGCCTGACTCCTGATGGAAATACCGTTATCCACGAGGCTCTAGTGCTTATGTGCAGTGGCTTAGAACTTAGCCTTTAGACTCCACTCATTTCCAAAGTCACTTAGGTCAAAACCTACTTTCCCACCTTCTTCAGCCATGTTAATTCATAGATTCACTATGATATTAGGTATCATCTTTACAGTGTGCCTCGTTCCATCCTTCAGTCTCTGAACTACTAAGTGAAATTTATATTTATACTAAAAAGGTTCTCCTATTACTGTATATATTTTGACAAATTCAGAGTGTAATGATTCCACCACTGCAATTTCATAGAGAAGAATTTCACTATCCTTAAATATTGCCCATGTTTCACATATCAAACATCTTCTTCCAAATTCCTGCTAAATGCTCATCTGATTGGTTTATATATAGACTTGCCTTTTCCCAAATGTGAACTAGATGAAACTGAACGTTTTCAGACCGATTTTTTAATTAGCAATATGCATTTAGGATTCCCTCATGTCCTTTCATGGTATAATAGTTTAATATTTAGATTGCTGAATACAATTTCACAGCATGGATACATCGCTCACTGTTTATCTGCTAATTTATGGAAGAACGTATTTGTGGCTTCCATTTTTTCTCAGTTGTAAATGAAGAGACCACAGTAATTCATGGGAAGTCTATGATGAGCTCTAAGTTTCAAGTCATTTATGTAAATATTACGAGCATGACGTTGGGGTCCTACATGAAGCTCTGTCTAGGTGTGTAAGTGACTGCGCGGAGGAAGGGCTCTGGTGCAGAGACCACTCAGCTGACCCAGGCCTCGTGCTGAAAGGAAGTCAGAGCCCAAGCAGTGTCCACACGAGGTGGACCCAAGGCCCAGCCCTCAGACCCGGCTGAGCCCCCAGCCTACACTCAGGGTCACCCTCCCTTACACGTGAGCGTGCATCACAGGAGCAGGTCCTGCAGCTGAACTTGAACCTCTCACAGTGACCCTGCACGAGGCAGGGTGGGCTTTTCCTCCAAGCCCTCCCTAAGCAGAGACGGTGAACAAAGTAAAGAGCTGCTGTCAGTGTAAACTGTCAGGGGTTGTGGCAGTGTTTTGTGCGTCAGTCAGCACCCGGAACATTCTTATTCATTTCCGCATGTGATCCTATTTCACCATTTCATATGTGGTAAATATATGGCACAGTGGGACTGGATGAGGGGACAAAGGTCACACTGTGAGTGGAGATGCTATGAAACAGTGCAGATCCAAGTCCAGGGCCAAGGTCCTCTTTCCGAGGATGCAGGAGGACCTAACAGCTCAGGCAGGAATCCTGAGCTGTCCCAGGTAGGAAGACACACCTGTGTTGATAGAGAGGTAACACCATCTGACTCACACTTTAGCAGGACCACGCTGACACTGGCAAGGTAGTTACTTAGGAGACATTGGGACACTATTACACCCTAACCACACTCGACCTCAAGGCATCCGTTTCTAGTTTAATCTTGTAGTAGTTTTTATTCCATTCAGCAGCCTATGGCAGCATTAACAATCTTAGTCTTTGCTATTCTGTGAGCATTTGTCTATCCAAGATTTAAATTTGTTGCTCTCTTAGTTCTCTAATTATCTGATATAATGGTGAGATTTTGATAATGTGCAACTTGCCCCATTTTGAGGTTGTTTTAAGAACATTAAAAAAGAAGCATTTTCTCAGGTTCTCATCTCTCTACATCTCCAAGACGATTATCAGCTTTATTGTAACACCCAGAAACTGGAAACAATTCCAATATCACACATCAGCTTAATAAATAAGCCAATCATGCTATGATCATTCTTTAAATGCAACCTGTTATTAAAACCAGGATTCTTGATACACACAATAACATGATAGTATTCACAACTATTTGTGCTGAGTAAAATAAGCCATAATAATAAGAATACATACAATATAATCCCACTTTTATAAATTCTAGAAAAGGAAAAGTAATCTGAGATAACAAAGAAAGATCAACGGTGATGTGGGGACAGGATGGAAGATAAGAAGGGACAGGAAGGAAGAAACCCAGAAACTACTGAAAATAATGAGAGGAATTGATTTGTTCTCTCCTGATAATGCTGATGCCTCCGTCAGTATTCATCACAGTGTTCATTCTGAGTGTGTGCGCTTTATCATATGTCAAGAAACTCATTAAAGTAATTACAAATAAAGAAATGCATGACTTGGGAGGTAAGGAGTGAAGGGAAGATACTGAAACATAAGAGACTCTTGAAAATACTTCTCATCAACCCTGACCCTCTCCATATATTTTAGGTAAACACTAGAATAGAGCAAAGTCATCATGACCTCATTACAGAAGGGGTTTTTGCAAACCCCACCCGGCAACTCCAGCTCTGTCCTCTAATGGGTTCCAGGGAGCAGACTGGCCCAGAGCTCAGGTGCAGATGCTGGACCTCACGGTCACCCCATGTTTCTCCTTGGACACTACACACACCCTCCATTCTTCTGGGTGTAGTTTACACCCCTAATATGAGGGTAACAATGACAGCTACATCACGGGATGTGTGTGCATATGTAAAATGACATATGGGTCCTACGTGTTTACTGTGGAACAATCAAACAATGAAAGTTATATTTCCCAGATGCTATCAACACCACAAAATCCAAGACTCTCACACCTGTTCTGAGACCCTGCCCTTTCGGAGGACATTCAACGACATAGCCTCTTATAGACTATAAGGTCATGCAAATAGGGTCCTTCCTCTGTTGATATAAAGCAGCCCCAGCCCTGACCCTGCAGCTCTGGGAGAGGAGCTCCAGCCTGGGATTCCAACGTGCCCCCATTCAGGGCTCAGGACAGAGCACTCACCATGGACTTTGGGCTGAGCTGGGTTATCCTTGTGGCTATTTTACAAGGTAATTTATGGAGAGCAAGAGACACTGAGGATGTGAGTGGATATGGGTGAGAGAATCACTGGATGTGTGACAGTCTCCTGACCAGGATGTCTCTGTGTTTGCAGGTGTCCAGTGTGAGGTGCACCTGCTGGAGTCTGGCGGAGGCTTGGTACAGCCTGGGGGGTCTCTGCGACTCTCCTGTGCAGCGTCTGGATTCACCTTCAGTAGCTATGCCATGAGCTGGGTCCGCCAGGCTCCAGGGAAGGGGCTGGAGTGGACCTCAGTTATTAGTAGTAGTGGTGGTAACACATACTATGCAGACTCTGTGAAGGGCCGATTCACCATCTCCAGAGACAACTCCAAGAACACGCTGTATCTGCAAATGAACAGCCTGAGATCTGAGGACACGGCCGTGTATTACTGTGTGAAAGATACACAGTGAGGGGAAGTCAGTGTGAGCCCAGACACAAACCTCCTTGCAGGGAGACAGGAAGGGGGATGCAGGGGGCACTCAGGACATACAAGTGTGTGTTTCAGCCCCAGGAGCAGGTGCAGATGGTAGTTAAGGGCTGCTTTCCACTAAGGGTCTGGGGTTTCCTCTCCATGTAGCAGTTTTCCCTGGGGAACCTCTCTGGACTCATCCATGGTTCTTGACTTGCACTTTCAGTCTCTCAATTAGAAAGACTTTGAAATAGGGGAATAAATGTCATATAAGAAAGGCAGAGACTCAAAGATATATATTCAGCTTTTCCCTTGTCTAAATCTTGCCTAAATTGACCCTTTTAAATACTATTCCAGCGGATGTATAAAGAGTTAAACATATTCTTCCTTCCTCATTGTGATATCTCAGCCCTGCCCTACTGTAGACCAGCTGTCCCTGCCAGGATGCTGGCTGTTTACTTGCCTGCTAACCTCTTGCATGAGAAGCATAAATGCGCTGAGCAGCCCCGGATCCTCAGTGGGTCGCTGGGAAAGATGTCAGTTAGAGGGGACATGGGTGGGGGTGTTTCTACATGTGCTCCTTGCTTCCAGGCCCAATAGAATCCCTATATGCTTATATGAGACCTGCATCCTCTTCTACTGTGCAGTTTATTTTATGTCAAATATTCATCATCACAGCTATTACCAATAGACACATATGTAGTTGGCAGGGAAAGTTTAGAGTCAGGTGGATAATAACAGGAATTTTCAGAAGCTGCTGAAAACAAATCTATTCTCCTTTCTTCACCACAGCATCTTACGTGAGCACTAAAATGCAGGAAAGTCCCACAGCTTCTCCTTCCAGGAAGAGTCCTGCAGCCTCACTATGCAGGCCCACCTCCGTCCAGGAACCCCTGCACGAGCAAAAATAACCAGGGTGGAGACGCCCAGGCCTGGACGGGAGGCCTCACTGTGTCCTGATGTGTGCTCTCCAGCACATCACTGCCAAGTCCAGGCTGCAGTTTAGCTTCACATCTGTAAGATGCAGGTAAACCGATACCTACATCACATGCTTGGTGTGCATATGTAGAAACAAAATAATAAAGGAGGCCTTGAGTGTTCGGATCCAGGGTAGGCCACCCCTAAATATGCCTCCAAGTGACTTAAGACAGCCCACTACAGGGACACTGAATTTCCTCCAAATCACCCTGAAATGAGAAATAAACCTCCCATGTGAAAGGTGCTCTCCCCCATTTAGGTGTGGAAGTGAAACGGTCCTTCACCTCATGCTCTCCACCTGCCTTTTTTCTGTAGAAACAATTTAGCCAAAGAATAAGTTTCATCTGAGAAGTGAACAAATGCAGAAAGAAGGGAAAACTGTCCAACAAGACTAAAAACTAATAGTTTAGTTATTAAGCAAATCAAGGACCTTTGGTTCCTCCTCAAGGGCTGCAGATAATATTCTTGTCCATGTCCCATGAGCCGTCTTATAGATACTGAAACTCCCACCAGGAGGAAGAAGTTAACTGCATGATGACCAGACTGTAGCCATGACATAAGCTGCCACAATTCCAAGAACTGGCCTCAAGAAATGAGAACAAACCGACCCTGGACCTGAAGATTAACTCTACTTAAATCAATCAAGATGAGGCTGATCACAACACCTCATGACCAACTGCAAGACGACTGTCACAGCTGACTCTGCCGTTTCTGCCCGTAGCCCCGCCTTCCGCCTATAAAAGCCCTTTCCCACAGATGCTCAGTGCTGGATGACCTTTGGAGAGAAGTCTGCCCCCCACCCCCGGGTGCAGGCAGCCAAAATAAAGCAAACTTTCCTTTCACCAACTTTGCCTCTTTATTGGCCTTTCAGCACCAAGCAGCCAGACCCTGCTTTCCTTTACAGAGGGACACTCTTATCACCAGGGATGGGGAATTCAGGCCTGGAAGTCTCTATGAACAAACCTTGCTCCTTCTTTAATGACTACGCAAGCCCAAACCCTGCTTAGGTTGTTCGCTATTTGAGCACCAAAAGCACACATTTCCTCCTTCTACCAATTCCTCACAAATATTGCATTTTGTCTAAAAATATAAAAGCTGCCTGCTTTGGTCACTTCTGGGTCCATTTCTATGGCACGTCCATGCACATGGTTAAATTTTTTTTCTTTTCTCCTGTTAATCTGTCTTTGTCAATTTTGTTATCAGCCCAGCCTCAGGAACTCAAGAGGGGCAGAGGAGGAGATTTCCCTCCTGACATGTCCCAGGTGTCTTCTCTTCAGCCTCACGTTGTACAACCTCTTAGGAACCTCAGTCCTCACAGCCACTGTCACTCTGTTGACATCACCTTGCCAGGTGTGTTCTTCTGGAATCTCTACTTTGCGTTTCCATCTCACCATTCGATATTTCTTCAAATCGGTATGAGATTTCAGTGTCCATTGACTGGATATACACAGTTTATTAATCATTCCCTATGAAAGGACATGTTGCTTTTTCCAAATTTCGGCAGATATCAATAAAGCTAACTGAGCATCGTGGGCAGGGTTTTCTCTGGACTAAAGTCTTACTGTCTTTCACAAACATACAAAGGAGCACTATTGCTGAAACATAGATAACAGTATGTTTAGTTTTGCAGGAAGCCCCCAAAATGTCTCCCAAGGTGCACCCCGTTCTGCATCCCCACCAGCTGTGAATGGACCCCCTGCAGCTTCACATCCTGCAGGTGTTTGAGGTTCTCAGAGTCCTGATCTGATCCACTCTTGTAAGTTTTCAGGGATATGTCCTTGTTCGGAACGGCACTTCCCTGTGACATATGTTCTCCCACAGCCTTATTTGCGAACTCTTTGTCTTTTTGGTCAGGTGTCTGTTAAGGATTTTAGCCCATTTTTTAAGACTTTTGTTTCTTTCTTATTGTTGAGTTTAAGGCTTCTTGCTACATATTAGATAACAATCACATATACTAGATATGTCTTTTGCAAACATTTTCTGCCAATCTGTAGCTTGCCTTTGGGTAAATTTTAAATGTATTTTTTTTTGCTTCTCAATTACTTGTTGTTATGTTTCTATTACAATGAAAAGTGAAGTTAAACTTTCACTTCCTAAGCCATGGGAACTTCATGTGGGAACATGTCACAGTACACTCAAAGGCCTCTTTCAGATACTACAAGGATGGAATGGGTAAACAGAGGGGGGACTTCGTCAGAGATGCTCTTCTGGAAAAGTAGAAATGTACCAACGTACCCTCCTTCCTGTGTTGCTGGTGAGAACTGTGCTGCGTGTCCACAGAGACACAGATCCTTGATGAGAGAGTGAGATTTCATCAGTTAAAATGATCGTTTCCTAACAATAAATTTTACCCATGATGCATCTGAGTTTATGAATGATTATAACTTGAATGATTCAATGGATTTAGCAATGGTTGAAAACAAAATCAATACCTTGAATTATTATTATTAATTTTAATTTATGTTGCCACAGAGAAGAATTTGACAATCACAATTTCAGTAACACATTTCCATTACTTAGACTTATACTTCTTAAATTTTAGATACCTTGTTGTTTCATAATAAATATTTCATTACATCCCTCACGTTTGAAACTGGATTCCAAGTGGACCTAGAAGATGAAATGTGAGGATAGCGAATGTCTGTACATTCAGTAACATCTAAGACAACTAATTTAATATCACACGAGGGCATTGCTCATTTCCAAGTATACTTCCTGCTTCTTCTTTTCTCAATGATTCCAACAAACATACTAAATGACCTAAACCATCTGTCCTCAACGTTCCTGAAATCCACAACTCATTCTGAGCTTATACTCTCAAGATTTTATAAGGGAAAACACAGAAACCATCAGAAGGACCTGCCCACGTGGTCCCCATGAAGCCACCACCATCAGCCCTTCTCCCTCTTATCACAAAGGTCAGGCGCTCTTGCTGTGACCATCACTAGTAACCTGCAAAGAAAGATGACTGAAATCTCCCCACTTCTTTTTCCCATCACCCACTGGGCGTCTCTAATAGATATTCCCTCCAGCATTATCATATGACCTGGTTTCCAGACTGAATGGACCCCAATTATCTCCACAAAGGAAAAATAACTTTTTTCAGTTCTGGTGAACTAACACATTTTTCCTAGGGTTAAATGGACCCTAACAACACATCCCCACCCACCGAAACATAAAGACACCTGTTATATATCCTTCTATGTTAACATGAATTTGGATGGATCTCCTCTAATCTACTAGCTCATGAAGGACAGGTCAGATGCTGGGGCATCTGTTCAAATGCAGGCCCTTCTTCCACCTGGTGAATAATGGGCCCACCTGGTTCTAGGTTTTAGATGCCATCCCTTCCATTATCCTATCCCATGGCGTATCAGCTCAATTTTCAGTTCCTGACAACAGGGTGCAGACTTGTCCTTTGATTCTTGCCCATATTACTTTGTTCGGCTCTCCTATTATCGACATTCAAGCAGGCAGATCCTTTAGTATTGAATTTACTCTGCAAATATTATTGGACAAGCTAGAAGAAGTATCGTACTCTCTTCATGAAAGAGTATGGAGTAAATATCTTCTCACAGACGGCAGGCTCGACATCAGTCAGTGTACAGGTGAAATCACTGGGCTGAGGGAGAGCTGACCTGCCCCAGACCCACAGTAGTGACCTCTCAGGGCAGGAGTGGAGCCAGCGCTACATGTACAGGGTGTCAGTCAGTGATGGGGACTCACGTTGGTCTTTCTGGTTCCCAGGAGAAGTAACATCACTGATGACACTCATGTCAACATCCAGCACCCCTGGCAACCCCACTATAAATTTCAGACATACCATTACCATCGTGATCCCCAGTTTATATCCTTGCAGACTGAAATGCAGGTGGTGAGGCCACATCCTCAGTGCCCACAGTGAGATGGGATGGAGCTGTGCTCTGCTCTCCAGCACCATTTACTTATATGACCTCAGGCACAGTCCCAGGACTCAGTGACTCAGGGACTCAGGAAAGCTCTCACGTGGACTTTTCAAGGGAACCTGCTTCCTGAGGTGAGGACTTTCCTCTGACCATGACACCCACATACTCTGCAAGCCATTCACTTTGAAGGTTTACTTCCAAGAATCATGCATGTTCTCTCACCCAGTGCAGTGGGAACTGTGTTCCCTGGGCTCCAATGTCACTGGCTGTGACAGGGAGAGTAAAAATGAACACTTCTAGAAGTAGTGAGTCTGTGCACTGTGACCAGGTCACCCGCCCAGCATGTTGGAGTCCTGAGGAGCTTCCAGGAGCTGTCTGTTCTTAGACCTTGCTAGCCCTGGGGATTCCTCAACGTCCACCTGCAAGGAAGGAGCCCTGAAGCTCGCACTGTTCCTGCAGACACTCAGTTGTGCACAGGAAACAGGCAGGTCAGGCTTCAGGCCATGTCAGCAGTGCTAGGATCCATGACCATCTCAGCAAGAATGATTACCTTGTCCACAAAATACACAGTGTGTTTAGTTGTTATGAATAAATCCACCTCCAGAGTAACTCTTGATAACATTTAAACTGTTTCAGGTGAAGAAATGTTCACCCAAGTTAAGGGACACACGAAGTCCGTTGTGAATTATGATAAACATTAAATTTTACCTCACTCTGTCTGAATTCAATGTGATTATTACATGTATGGTTTGTCTCAAATACTTGCACATCCAGGAAATAAACATGAGGTAATGCAGAAAGGAAAAAACAAGAGTCTGTGTCTGACATCTTGGAGGACCCTGAATGTGTGATGGGTATTTATGTGAAATATATACATCCATGGAATTAAAGTCTACTGCCCAAATCTGCCGTTAATCCTTGAGCACAGCTGATTTCCTCACTAGCCCTTCAGCATCATTTCATTCCTGGACACTGAGTCCCCCAGGCATAGGGAGGGGATGCCAGGTGGCGGCTGAGTTCTCTGAGGAGACAGTCAGCAGCGTCCTCAGGTGGAGTCCCAGAGACTGGGACCTCCCTTCACTACTTTCTGCTTTTTATAAAAAGGTCCCTCCCTTATGCAAATATCCCCTTAGACCACAAGGTAAAAACAAAGTACCTGTTCACTTAAATTCGGGTTTCTCCTCATGCTTGAAGAGAATTTCTGGGCTTCAGGAATCTCATCTGCAAGAAGATGAATCCACTGTGGTTCTTCCTCTTCCTGGTGTCAGCTCCCAGAGGTGAGTTTCTCAGGGATTCAGACGTGAACACCTGGGGAAGCTGCATCTGAGCCCATGAGTCACCGTGGTTCTCTCTGTCCACAGGTGCCCTGTCCCAGGTGCAGCTGCAGGAGTCGGGACCCAGTCTGGTGAAGCCCTCACAGACGCCCTCCCTCACCTGCACTTTCTCTGGATTCTCATTAACCAGCTATGCTACAGTAGCCTGGGTCCGACAGCCTCCAGGAAAGGGGCTGGAGTGGGTTGGGGGGATAGATAGTGATGGAAGCGCATATTATAACCCAACTCTTAAGTCCCGGCTCCGCATCACCACGGACACCTCCAAGAGCCAAGTCTACTTATCGCTGAGCAGCCTGACAACTGAGGACACAGCCGTGTATTACTGTGCAAGAGACACAGTGAGGGGAAGTCAGTGTGAGCCCAGACACAAACCTCCCTGCACGGAGGCCCGTTACCACCAGGGGTCGCACCGGACCCAACAAGTACAGGGCTGCGACCTGCAGCAGGTGCATATATGGGCTGGGAGGGAATTCTTGTTAGATTCTGTGCTTTCCTCTTCCTGCCCAGGACCTCTACCAGAGACTCTGTACTGTATCCTAATGTTTCATTGCTGTGGATTATGGAGTGTCTAAAAATTTTTGTGTGCATATACATATTTGCTTTTTATTTTTATTATAGCTGTGTATATATATATTCATATGCACAGACCCATATAATACTCAAGAATTAAGATTGTTTATCATTTCTTTATCTTTTTCTCAAAGGAGCTCAAAAAAACCCTGCAGCTCACCATAATTTTCAATTTCAGCCTGAAGTTTGTGAAACGTGTAAATATCCTGACAATGCACATGAGATTTTTAAACAGTATTAATTGTTGTTTTGTTTTTGTAGATGTGGAAGGAAGAGACACACCATCCTGCTTTCAGGCAACCTGTACAGGCATTCTGAATTCTGCAGCGGGCAGTGTTATAGACTCTAACGCCAGAGCGCTCCAATACTGCACATGCAATTATCCTCGTTATTCACAGATTCCAAATCTGCAAATTCACCTACTTCTAGCTTTTATGAGCACCCTAAAATAAATACTGTCATTTTGTGGTCATTCACAGACATTAAAAATGTGGCCGGTTGTTTGAATCAGGCAACACACATGCGTGCACTAACACACACACACACATACATACACACACACACATTTTCCCAGCTGAGGTCAGTCAAGGTGATGCTCTCTTTAATTGTTTCAACTCCTGTCCTGTAATTGAGCACTTTCTGGGGTCAAATTAGTGCCATGCTTTTCACATTTCCGTGATTCTTGGCAATTGTTTAAAGTAGTCCCAGGCATAGGGCTGAGGAACAGTCTAGTGTCCCTACGCACAAGTGGCTGTGAGTGGACTTAGGGAAAATATACATGAGACATCAGCTTCATTCAGGCATGAGTTATATGGCCATGGGTGCCGAAAATGATACTCATGTTTCCAATATAAAGTTCATCGGAAACCTGAAGACAAAACTCGTTGCTGCACATGGGATGCAGCCTTGGAAACTTCACTTAATTCCAAATACAGCCTGGCAAGTGTGGGCTTATGGCCAAGAAGAGGGTGGGGTGGAGTGGACTGGAAATTATTAACAGAAGAAATACAGGCTAAGGGGATTCTGGTTACATAGACTCAAAAGGATTCTTGCTAAATGGAGACTAGGGTGATCAGATACCGTGTGGGTGATAGGAGGTTTGATGGCTTTGATCAACTACTGCGGGTGATCAGAGTTCAAGGGTAGGGGATTCTCATTATTCTCACTTAGCAGGGCTCTTGACAAAAACTGGTCATGCACATATAAACAGAGAAGCCCACAGGTCAAGACTAGTTGAGAAGAGAATTACAAGGATCCTGTTGGCAAAGGGGTGGTCAGGGGTCTTTGTCACACTTAACAAGAGGAATAATGAACAGACAAGTAAACCAGGGATGCACACAGAAACACAGAGAAAAGACCATCTGAGGACTCAGTGAGAAGACGTCCATCTGCAAACAAAGGAGAAAGGTCTGAGAAAGACCCAAACCTGCTAACACCGTGACCTTAGACTTCTCGCCTCCAGGCCTGAGAGGAATCCATTGCTCTTGTTTAATCCACCAGTCTGTTATTCTGTAATGGCCACACTAGCCAGCGAGTACACCTATAATATAGACGCAGATAGACATATATGGAAATGTAAGTATCGTATTGGAAAAGGAACATCACCCATTCTTCAGAGGTGACATGAAGCTGTGTCCACTCTGGATCTCAGCCAGCACCCTCCGCCAGAGCCCTAGAGAAGGACCAGCCATGACCATCCTTATATGGAAACATGCTTCCCACCTGCACATCACGCCCAGGCTCTAGGGGAAATCACAGCACCTGTGCTAGTCAGAATCAGGGTTCTCATCTTCACTGACATAACTCTCTGAAAGTCAAAGCACTGATCAAAATGAACATGAAAATCTTCTGGTCATTCCTCCTCTTGCGGGCATCCCTCAGCTGTGAGCATCTCCTGGGTCTGAGGAAGGTGGAGTTACAGGGTGACATCAGTGAACTGGGTGTTTCCTTGTTTCCCCTTTGCCAGGTGTCGTGTCCCAGGTGCTGGTGCAGGAATCGGGCCCAGGACTATTGAAGACCCTCTCCCTTACCCGCTCAGTCTCTGGATTATCCATCACAAACAGTGCTGGCTGCTGGGACTGGATCCCTCAGCCCCCAGGGAAAGGGCTGAGGTGACTGGGGTGCTTTGGTTCTGGGAGTAGCACAGCATACAAGATGTCTCTCCAGAAATGTCTCTCCACCTCCAGAGACACCTCACAAATTCAGTTTTCCCTGCAGCTCAGCTCCGTGATGACCTAGGACACAGCCCTGTGTTACTGTCCCAGTTGGTTCAGTGAGAAGTCAGGGTGAGTCCAGACACGACCCTCCCTGCAGGGGCCTCCCCAACCACCAGGGGGCGCTCAGGGTCATCAGGAAACAAGAGGACCCATTTCAGGGCAGGTGCAGAGGTTGGTACGGAGGGATTCTCTCTCAGAAGCTGTGGTTTCTCCACTGGATCATTGCCACCCCGGAAGCCTCATCCACAATGATTCCAGGGAACTTTCTTGTTTCTAAACTTGAGACGTTTTTCATGGATTCAGGCTTCTCTGTCTTTCCCCATCTATCTTTGGAAGAGCCGCACAGATATATTTCTTCTTGAGACCTTTATTTGAAGATTAGGTTAATACTTTCTGTTATTAGTTGTCAAGTTTTTAATCGTTTAATGACATTAGTAATTTTTACTGTTGAACTTTAAATCTGCTTTCCACCATCAGATGGATTTATCCTACCATCCCCATTAGATATATTTATTCAATCTCTTTATATAAGTATGAATCAAGATATTTGTTTCATACATTGTGTTAAGGTTATATACTAAGGCATTTTCTTTGCTTCTGTAATTGTGACCACTTGTCAGCCACGGGGAGCTCTTTCAGATTATCTCCTGTATCCTCTTTATGGGCCCCCATCCATTTCTGTGAACTTCCTTACTTTCTGGTGCTACAAGAGTCTGCAGGATAATCATGTGTATTCTCTTCTCTGGCCCTAGAATTAGCCATGCCTCAGCTGAGTTGCGGATCCTTTTCTGGAGAATAGTAACAGGAATCAGAAGACTGGGTATTAGGATACTAATGTTGGTGTCCTGTCTACTGGGAGCATTGGCTCTAGACCCTATAAGCTAAAAGACCTTGGAAATATATCTGTGTGCACTACCCCACATATACACACACACGTCTGCAACTAGCTCTGTATCTCACCTTCTGACCTGTGTTAAGGTAAATGTGAGACAATTCTTACATCTCCAATCCTAGTGCAACAACACATGGTTAAATCCAGAGTTTCCTCCTTGCTTCTCTGTTACTTTCCATCCAACAGTAAGAAACCTCTCTCCACAGATTCCATCCAGCTACTAATTGTTCAATTCCACATGCACAGTAGTAACTGAATGCTTGGCCTGACTCCTGATGGAAATACCGTTATCCACGAGGCTCTAGTGCTTACGTGCAGTGGCTTAGAACTTAGTCTTCAGACTCCACTCATTTCCAAAGTCAAAACCTACTTTCCCTCCTTCTCCAGCCATGTTAATTCATAGATTCACTATATTAGGTATCATCTATACAGTGTGCATCGTTCCATCCTTCAGTCTCTGAACTTCTAAATGAAATTTATATTTATATTAAAAAGGTTCTCCTATTACTGTATATATTTTGACAGATTCGTAGTGCAATGATTCCACCACTGCAATTTCATAGAGAAGAATTTCACTATCCTTAAATATTGTCCATGTTTATCTTATGAAAATCCTTCTCCCAAATTCCTGCTAAATGCTCATCTGACTGGTTCATATATAGACTTGCCTTTTCCCAAAGGTGAAATAGATGAAACTGAACGTTTTCAGACCGATTTTTTAATTAGCAATATGCATTTAGGATTCCCTCATGTCCTTTCATGGTATAATAGTTTAATATTTAGATTGCTGAATACAATTTCACAGCATGGATACATCGCTCACTGTTTATCTGCTAATTTATGGAAGAACGTATTTGTGGCTTCCATTTTTTCTCTATTGTAAATGAAGAGACCACAATAATTCATGGGCAGTCAATGATGGAGCTCTAAGTATCAAGTCACTTATGTAAATATTACGAGCATGACCTCTGGGGTCTTACATTAAGCTCTGTCTAGGTGTGTAAGTGACTGCTCGGCCCACAGGGCCTGCACCCACTCACCCTGCTTACTCATGGGCAGCACTCCCGCCTCCCACCATCAGTCAGTGTTGGTCACAGAGAATGTGGTCATGACCAGGACCTGCAAACTCCACCCAAATGAATGAGGTTCCCCAGGGAGCTCTGTGTGGACGTGAAAACCACCCCCAAGTCGTATGTATTGTTTATGACTACAGAACTTTGACTCCAATTTGCATGCTGTTCTTCTGATCCTGGTGAGTTCAGCTGGACCCGAGCTGTTGGGTGGACTCCCTTTTGCTCTCTGTGACTTAGAAGCCTAGCCTGAAGGCAGCCAGGCTGTTTTCTTGGCCGTTTTTCTCCTGGCTCACTGCCTAACCTTTAATGCCTTACCACTCTTATGGTAAGAAAACAAAACGAAAATGAAAACAAAACACAAAAGTCAAATCCAACCAGGAAAAGATAGCTTATGAGAGAGATAACCTTGAGATCTCAGAAAGATCCAGTGTAGCCAGGCCAACCTGCTACTCATTGCTACTCACCACTACCCCCTCCCCCCCCCCCCGCCTTCTGATTACCTCTTGACCTTTGATTGGAGGCTGTTTTCATTGATTTCTTATGGTGAGGATGCTGGAGAAGAGATGCTTCTCTCACTCAGAAGGAGATCCTGGGCCCATATTTTCACTTCAGCTGCTCAAATGACAGGTTTAAATAAGGATAAAGAATCCAAAAGAGGAATTCAGGTGGGTACATTATACAGAGACAAGATTATTTTTATATCCTCTTCACTCTTCATGCTTCAGAAGTCGACCCATTAGCACTTTGGCTCCGTGTTCTCCTGCTCCTTGTCCCAAACCTGCCCCCATCTTAGGAGGGAGTGGGTGCGAGGGTGGGAAAACCCAGCTTCTTCGATAGGTACTGTAACACAAAGCCAGTGAATTGCAGGCAAAAACCACTTCATCATAATTTGCAGGAAGCTCTGTCCTGGTGTTTTTTTTTTTTTTGGTACGCGGGCCTCTCACTGCTGTGGCCTCTCCCGCTGCGGAGCACAGGCTCCAGACGCGCAGGCTCAGCGGCCATGGCTTACGGGCCCAGCCGCTCCGCGGCATGTGGGATCTTCCCGGACTGGGGCACGAACCCGCGTCCCCTGCATCGGCAGGCGGACTCTCAACCACTGCGCCACCAGGGAAGCCCTACCTTTGACTTTTAAATGAACACTGAAATCAGCCTCTCTGGGGTATCTCGCTATTTTCTTCTTTCAGGTGCTATGGGACACCTTCAATCCTTTTTAGAGAAAGAGGACTGGAGCAGTGCCCTGTGCCCTTCCGGCAGGAGAGAAGCTCATACACTTTATCGTTTCTCTCTCCCATCTTTTGTCTGAGGGAATCCCAGAAATAGCTATGATGGTAAAATATGTGAACGGCCTACTATTTATATCTGGTCTTCAGGTGCCATAATAATCATAATACATATAATTAAATATGTCCAACTAAGTTGGTGGTAAGTCTTATCTCATTTCAATGTTACTGTTCGTATTTGAAAATCCAGGATAGTTTCATCTGGAACCGGCTGTTCTGTCATTCATCAGAACTGGCTTTCTGGAGAACTGTGTTGTGCCTCCGTGATCATGCTGTGCACCCCATGCTGGAAGCTTCACTCCCCTCCCAGTGGGAGCGCAGCTTCTCATTTCCTCAGCCTTCTGTTCATGATTTATGGATCAGATGGAGGATGATGTTGGCTCCATCTGGAAAGTGGGTCAGGCAGTCTTTGAGGAGACACATTGGAGGTCTTGAAATAGTGCTCTGGATACAGACTCCATAAGTAGAGAGACTGATATGGAAGAGAAGAAAGGGCTGGACTCTCCGGAAGTGAAATCAGATTTCTCCTAGAGTGGACTTCGTCAAAGACAGAGGCTCAGCACAGTTGAAGGCAGGCATTAAAAACCCTTTCTGATCTCAGATACCTCCCTCAGAGCCCTGTCTGAGCACCGAAACTGGCCACAAGTAGACTGTTGGCCATTGGGCTAAGTCAGTCAGAAAAGCTGACTGTGTTACCGAGGAGGAGTAATATCTTGGCACCTACTGGAACAGTTACACCATTTCTTTGCCAGACTTGTCAGTCCAATGAATTGTAAAGGGTGAGGGGTACCCGATCCCATGCTCATACCTCCCCCCAACCCAAGGAGGTCAGCCATCTCCCTGAATCCTGTGTTCATAATTTCCTTGTTTTTATTTTCATCTGTGTGAGGATAACACAGTTCATTCATCTGTTCTCCTGTGGACAGGCATTCAGGATTTCCAGGTTTGTGCTGTTTAAACAGTGATGTTATTAACATTCTTGTATATATTATAGGGTATACATGGGACAGAGTTTCTTAGGTGTATATATCAAGAGTGAAAGTGCTAGACCATAGAGTAGGTGAATGTTTGGCATTACTAGATAATCCAAAATTATTTTCTAAAACGATCATACTAATTTACATTTCTACCAGCAGGGCATAAGAGATTTTGTGAATCCACATCTCCTCCATCCTTCCCACAACCAGTGCCAACAACTTGGCATTATTGGACTTTTTAATTTTTGCCAATCATATAGATACAACTCATATGTCTCGTGTTTTGATTTGCATTTCCACGCTCACTAATGAGGTTGAACATTTGCTTTATGTGTTTACTGGCCATATGTGTTTCTTCTGTTTTGAAATTTCTGTTCATGTCTTGTGCTCATTTTTCAGTTGGGATATAAGTACTTTAAACTGATACATAGGAACAGTGATTTTTCTAAGGAATAGAATTAAGTTTTATTCTAAAATTAGGATTCTACTCCCAAATGAAGTTGGCACACATTATTTTATATATTAATATTATTCTTACTCTAGGAAAACCTTAATTGCATCTGAAATTCAGAGGGTATGAATGGGCAGCCACATTCACGACCTTTGGAATATTACAATCCTGAATTCAACAATTTTCAACCATCTCAACCATTATCATCCTGCTTTCCCCATCCACTTCTAGTCTAAACCACCCTTGTCTCTCACTTTGACTAATGCAACAGCTTCCTAACTGGTCTCTCTGCTTCTATTCTTGCCCTCCTCAGTCAGTCTCTATAGCAGCCCCCATGATTTTGTTACTCCTGTCAAAACCCTCCCATGACTTTCAATTGCCCTTGTAATAAAACCAAAACTCACTGCCACAGTGCAAAAAGCTCTATGTGATTTGATTGTTGCCTTCTCTCTCCATGCACCTTTCCTTGACTTCTATCCACACAGAAATTTTTGCTGTTCCTGGGACAGACCAGGCTTGATACTCTCTCAGGGGTTTTATGATCATTATCTTCTGCTGGGAAAGTTGTTCTCCTGAGTCTTCCCATGTATCGGTCTTTCACACCGTTTACTCTCCTACTCAATGCCACTTAACCAGAGGTGCTTTCCCTGACCTCCAATCTTGATATATCTTCTTATCCCACTTTATTTTTCCTCACAGGACATATTACATCTGAATGTAAGTGTCACAGTGGCAGAAACTTGACTTGTTTCCTGCAGCATCACTTTTATATAGAATGGTGTCTGGCACATAGTGGACCCCCCAATAGGTATTTGTTAAATAAAATAAAATAATAAATAATGTAGATGAGAATGCTACCCAAAACTTCTTCAGTTGTTCACCTAGATGTTCACAGATAGCATTAAATCAGCATAGGTAAACCATTATCATACAGAATCGTTTCTAAGAACTAAGATGATTCTAGCTAGAATCAGGCTGATTCTAGAAAATCGTCAATCTTGGAGAATACCTAGAGTTGGTAGTTCTTTTTTTTTTTTTAACAAACTTTATTAGGTACATTTTACATATCGCCAGTTTCTAGTGTAAAACTCAAATGATTTTAAATAACTTTACTGAAAATAACTTTACTGAGTGGTACAGCTACCATCATCAGTTTTAGAACATTTTCATCCCCCTCAGTAAGATTCCCTTGTGCCCATTTATAGGTGATTCTTTTTTTTTTTTTTTTCCTACAGTTGATTCTCATTCCCATTTCCAGCCCCAAGCAACCACTAGTCCACCTGTTGTCTCCATACATTTACCTTTTCTGGACATCGCATCTCAATACAACGTGTGGTCTCTGGGTCCGGCTTCTCTCACTTAGCATAACGTTTCTGAGCTTTATCCGTGACACAGCATGTGCGGGCAATTTGTTCATTGCTATGGCTGACTAGGATTCTGCCATACGGCTGTACCACACTGTGTCTATCCATTCCCCAGTTGATGGGCCTTGTCCGTGGTTTCTGGGCTCCGGCTACTGTGAGTAAAGCTGCCGTGAACATTCATGTGTGTGTCTTTGTGTGGACATACTGCTTTCATTTCTCTTGGGCAAATGCCCAGGAGTAGAGTCGTTGGGTCACACGATAGTTTATGTTCAGCTCTTTTGAGAAACTGCTAATCTGTTTTCCAAAGTGACTGTGCCACTTTACACTCCCACCAGAAGTATATGAAGGCTCCTGTTTTTCCACATCCTCACCAGCATTTGTTATCATCTGCCTTGTTTATTATAGCCCTTCTAGTGGGTACGTAATGGTATCTTGTGGTTTTGATGTTCATTTCCCTAAAGGCTAATGACGTTGAGTATCTTTTCATGCGCTTATTAGCCAATCGTATATCTTCTTTGGAGAAATGTCTATTCAAAGTGTTGGCAGTTCTTAAAGGTCTTAAAGGAGAGGAAGCGTATTTGTGGAAGTTTTCTCAATACACAGAATTAACTTCTACAAAGGCAGACATAGGATGGGAGTGTGCAAATTACTTATAAAGGAAGAGTGTAAACAGCATAGCTTTGTTAGAATGGAGTATCTCCAAAATGTAGTGGAGGACTAGTGGGATGGGCAAAAAAAGTTAGTAAATGGCCTTGAATGCCAGGTTGAGTAATGCAGTGTGAGAGGAGTGGTAGCACAAAGAGATTGGATTTTGATGCCTAAAAGAAGTACTTGGGTTAAATATGCCTGCACTAGTTTTCTTGTTTGTAGGGACATAACAGGATATATTCCTCAGTCTATTATAGGACTGTAGGAGAAGAATAGATTCCAATGACCATTTGGTTCATTTGTCTATCCAGGCAGAATTAAATATAGCTCATTTCTGATACATGGATATAGTTTCTACTGGAGATCACAAATTATTCTTCAAGGAAAGATATTCTCTTCTGCTCTTGGCTAATCCATTTCAATTAAAAACAACCCTGACATTCAGAAAAGCCTTCTTATTGCTTTCTTCTTTCTTTCTTTTACTTTTTTTTATAAATTTATTTATTTATTTGGCTGTGTTGGGTCTTCGTTGCTGCACGCAGGCTTTCTCTAGTTGCGGTGAGCGGGGGCTACTCTTTGTTGCGGTGTGCAGGCTTCTCATTGTGGTGGCTTCTCTTGTTGCGGAGCATGGGCTCTAGGTGCGCGAGCTTCGGTAGTTATGGCTCGTGGGCTCAGTAGTTGTGGCTCACAGGCTCTAGAGTGCAGGCTCAGTAGTTGTGGCGCACGGGCTTAGTTGCTCTGCGGCATGTGGGATCTTCCCGGACCAGGGGTCAAACCTGTGTCCCCTGCATTGGCAGGTGGATTCTTAACCGTGGTGCCACCAGGGAAGTCCCTCTTACTTCTTTCTTCACTTTTAGTTACATTTTAATTTTTTACTCTAAAATATCTGATTTGGGATATAAAAACGAACAATTGAGATAGCTACTTTTCGTCACATTCGGTCTTCATGATACTGCAGATTCTTGAAAACTGTTTCTCTTTTTAGCCTTTGTTCCCTAGTCTGCTTTTTCTATGCTCATGAAGAACCCATCCCTCCACACACACTGTGATAAGTGATGGCCATATAGACTGGAAGCCAGCCCCATCACCCAAGAACATTCACTGACACAGTGAACAAAAGGAACTGAAAGCTTCCTGTGCCAAAACTTCTCTAAAATTCTCCTGTGTTTGAATAGGGAGTTGTTGGTAAAGACCAGGCAAAATTTTCCCTGAAACTATTGATTCCCAAGGGTAAATCAAAAGGACAAGTGGAAATGATTTATATATGCCACAGGACTCAGGCTTCTGCCTCAGACCTACTTAAATGCTAGTACCGAAAGCAATCAAAAGAAGACACTTCTAAGTAAACGTCAATAACTGTCTCACAGGTATGGACGTTCTCTCTTCCCTTTCCCTGGGGACAACCCAGACTTACAGCTAATCTGTCATTGAGCACTTACTGTCTGTAAGAGGAGGAGAAAGAGGAGGAAGAGGAGGAGAGACCAACTGACCACAGATTAGATAGGAAATCTTAAAGTAAATTTCTTTGCCTCCTTTTTTTTTTTTTTCTTTAGGGATAGCAGCAGAGGTCTGGAGGAAACTTTTTTTTTTTTAAGTAGGCATACATAATATTACTGTTAAAATAAAACGATAGATTTGCAGAACTGTTTTGTACCTGGATTCATACTTAGGTTTGTCATTTTCTTAGCCTGCGGCTATTCCTGAAACATGTGCAGTGATTGTCTTCTTTCACATTTTGTTGGCATATATTTCCATGTTATGTTTCTTTGTTTTCCTTTTCCATACAATCCTGATGTTAAGATGATGTCTGCAATTTCAACAATATCAACGTTACTGGATTAATTTCCTTCAAGGTTTTTAAAATAACAGCAAAAAGTTTATAAGCAGCTTACTACTCTAAACTTGTTCTTTATAAGTTTGTTTGGATTTACAAGTTTCTGCTCTTCATCAATGAGGAACTGTCATTAGTTAGTGTATCCTATGTGTGCATGATCCTGGGCACTTGAAGATCTCAACTTGCAGAAGCTCCTGTGTTCGGATGGAGAGACGAGTCCTAAACTGATCATGAAGTAAACCCCCATTATGCCCAAGGTACTATGCTGATGAAAGCTATATCATGAATTATAACAACATATGGGTACATATGGTGTGAGGGGCTTCCCTCCAGCAAGGGAAGCAGGCAAAATCGAGCAGAGACAAAATAATCCATTTCCCATCTTTTGCTATCCACAAAGTCCATATTTCGGTAAACTTTGTTTCAAATTTTTTGGTTGTTCTTATTTCTTAATAAGAAAAAGAGACGACCCTTGCATTGAATGGAGTTGAGCTTTGAATAATTAATTTGGTGTAATTTTTTTGTGAAGGTCGTATTGGTCCTTTCCTGCACTGCTGAATGTCAGGTCAGTGTCATGGGACATTGTTTGGAGACATACTTCGCCTCAGCACATTCAGGATTCTCCTAACATAAGTGCCATTTCCTGGCGTTTTCTTCCATTGTGATCAGGAAGTTCTTCAAGTGTCTTTAGTTTACAGAACCATTTTGTGTGCATGGGGGTAAGGGGATTAGGGAAACTAGCAATTTGGGTCAAAGCCCTAGTGACTCTATAGATGATACTGTGTTTGCACTTCACTGGGAATGCAGGAACAGCCCAAGTCATGACTTCACAGTGAAAAACAGAGGAGACGACTCTGGAAAGAGCAGGAGTGTTGTTAGAAGCGATGCTGACAGGGAGTAAGAGTTTTAAGGGTAAACTGGAGGCAGATGAGAATAAACTGCTAAGTAAAAAACACAAACATCTTCAGTAAGCTTTCTCAGTTAGAAATAGTTTTTTTTTCTTGCTAGATTTCAGGCATATTTTCATCCCTTAATTTGACTTTCTCCTCTTTCCACATTAAATGGATGGAAAAGTGTTACCAAAAAGTCAGGGATTATAATGATGAAAAGCACATCTCAGAGCAGTGGTTCTCAAAGTGTGTTCCCTGGACCAGCAGTTTTAACATCACAGGGGAATTTGTTAGGAATGCAAATTCTCAGGCCTTATTCTAGACCTACCAAGTCAGCAGTTTGGGGGCTAAGGCCACTAATTTGTGCTTTGACAAAAGTTCTCCAGGTATATCTAGTGTGTATCAACATTTGAGAACCACTGGTGTAGTGATTAAGGGTATGACATCTGGAGCCAGATAGCTGTAGTACTTAGGGCAATTCATTTGTTTGTTTGTTTCCCATCTGTAAAATGGTAGCTGTACCAAACTCACAGTGTGGTAATGGAGACTAAATGAGCTAAAGTGTGTAAAATCCTTAGAGCAATGCCTGGCCACTGTAAGTGCTATATAAATGATTAGGTGATGATGATAATCTCTTTATAGGTGTTATTTTCATTTTTTCCCCCCACAGGGTACATTTCACAATTTACAGCACAGCTTTTTGTTTACCAGGAGAGCTTCTCCCCTATTATCTTAGAGTTATTTTCCATGGCTCAAAGCAGCATTTCTCAGCATGTGCTCCATGGCTTATTTGCATCAAAACCACCTGTGGTGCTTATTAAAATGCAGATTCTTAACTTCCCCCCAGACCTACAGCAGTGATCAGAATTCTCTAGTGACTCTTCTTCACCCAGAAATTTCAAAACCACCACCCTTGGATAACAAAGACTATGATCTTCATTTTGCAAATGGGAACGTGAGGCACAGGGGGTAGCATAAGCTCAGGGAAATCCAGAATCTCAGTAAGACCACGAATAAGAACTGGATTTCTGATTTTGTGTTATATTGACAGATTATGCTGCTTCTTTGTGGCTTTATTTGCTTTATCAAGAATTTGATTCGGGTTGTGCCACTTTGTTTACTGAGACCTAGCATTATTTAACCTAAAAATAACATTTACATTATAAATCTAGAACTATCAAAAATGATGAGTTCCGAAAAATATACCTGGACCATTATCCATCACTCAGCTAAAACTGTTTCAGTTGTGGCTGTATCTAATACATCACTATTTTTTTTTTAAGTTAAGTATTCTTAAAAATTAATTAAATTTTTTTGGCTGCGCTGGGTCTTCGTTGCTGTGCCTGGGCTTTCTCTAGTTGCGGACAGTGGGGGCTACTCTTCGTTGCGGTGTGTGGGCTTCTCATTGCGGTGGCTTCTCTTGTTGCGGAGCATGGGCTGTAGGCGCACAGACTTCAGTAGTTGTGCCTCGTGGGCTCTAGAGCGCAGGCTCAGTAGTTGTAGCGCACGGGCTTAGTTGCTCCGCAGCAGGTGGGATCTTCCTGGACCAGGGCTCGAACCCATGGGCCCTACGCTGGCAGGTGGATTCTTTTTTTTTTTTTTGCGGTATGCGGCCCTCTCACTGTTGTGGCCTCTTCCGTTGCGGAGCACAGGCTCCGGACGCGCAGGCTCAGTGGCCATGGCTCACGGGCCTAGCCGCTCGGCAGCATGTGGGATCTTCCCAGACCGGGGCACGAACCTGTGTCCCCTGCATCGGCAGGTGGACTCTCAACCACTGTGCCACCAGGGAAGCCCTGGCAGGTGGATTCTTAACCACTGCACCACCAGGGAAGTCCCTAATACATCACTCTTATGTTAAAGATGAAGCAAAAGGGCTCAGAGAGGTTGAGGAAACTGTCAAAAGTCACATGACTAGACATCAGCAGTGTGGAAATCAGAGCTTGGTCTCCCAACTGCCAATCCAGTGTCCTTTCGCCATATCCCACTGTCCTAATCCTTGCTGATTTAAATGATTTAAAGGAGCACTTAAATTTTAGAAACAACTTTACCTATACTGCTCACATAAAATCTGGTCTCAGCAGTTTTTTTTAACCTCCTTTAATTTCTTTTACTTAAAGATATGCTAATATCACATCTTCCTTTTTACAGTAATGATAAATCAATAATATACTGACAACTAATAACTCAAAGCTCCACTGCATAATGCTTTTTCATCAGTGCAAATTTGACTGTTCTAAAGCAGTTAGATTGACTTTTCAGGCTGTGATGAAAACGCTTTGGGCCTTGTCACACAGGGCCTACAGGTCTTGTATACACTGACCTATTACAGTCAAGCTCCCACACAGTATTAATATGCATTTAGATAACTTAGCTCTTAACTTGAGGCTACACAGGGATATTTATCTCCTCTACAAATCACGCTCGTGTAATTGGTGGGACAGAGGTGCTATTCATGCCAGGATCACTTGATTATCCTATAAAATGATTTTCTTTTTGTCTCAATTGTTTGTATTTTTTATATTATATATGAACTTCATCTTAATGCAGTCATCTTTTCCCATTTCTCTTTCCTGCTAAGTTTCTTTTCATCTTACCCTTAGCTAGTTCACTACTACTTACTACCTAGTTAACTACTCCTCATTTTTACATCTTAGCTCAACTGTTACCTCCTCATAGAAGTCTTCCTTTTCTTTCTCTCTCTCTATAAGAATCTCCCTGCCCCCATACCATGCACTCTTTGTAACTTTACAGCGTTTATTTCTTCATGGCACTGATCACAATATGTAATTTTAAAATTTATTTGTTTGCTTTTTTATTGTTTCTCTCTCTATACACTTGACTGTGAGGTCCATGTGTCCATCATGCAGGTGTCTGCCCGAGTACTAAGCATGATGCCTGATACACAGCAGAGGCTAAGCCAACATTTGTTGAATGAATATGTCTGTGAGTTGCTGTGGAATTTTGTAGTCTGCTTAGAGGGGTATGAGTATGTGTTATATCTTGGTCCCCTATGATAACTTCTTTTGGATGATCTCCTTCAGTGACAGACACTGACATAGACGTAGGGTTGTCTATCTACTCAGTTAGTTTCCTTGACTCCAGATCTATTAAATGGACAGGCCTCCTAGACCATTTGGACCATGGTACCTTATCGTGAGTAAACCTAGGTTTTCTAGATCATTCTAGACCACGATGTACTATCTTCCAGAGCTTGTATTCTATGGTAGCCTCTGGTCACAGGGGGTTATTGAGCACTTGAAATGTAGCTAGTATGAAGTTCCATATGCTGTGAGTGTAAAATACACATTGGATTCTGAGGATTTAGTATAAAAATGTAGAATATCTCAGTAATACCTGTCATACTGTTTACTTATTGAATAACATTTTGGGTCTATTGGGCTAAATAAAATATATTATTACATTTAATTTCACTTTTTTTCTTTTTACTCTTAAAATGTGCTACTGGAACATTTGAGATTATATATGTGGATCACATTTGTGACTCACATTATATTTCTATTGGGCAGTGTTGTTCTAGACCTAACTAGTTCACCTCTGTTGTTTGGCAGTGTGGACTGAAGGTGATCCCCTGAAGGGAATGCCCAAATTGCAAGAGCCTCTCATAGCCTGCTCCATTCTTGTTAGCTGTGCACTAGGGGAAGAACTGGCACTCCAGGAGAGTGGCTCAGGTGTCATTTCAGTACTCCCTCAGTGTCAGATCACGAGGCCCACATACAGTTTGCATCCCGAGACACAGAAACTTCAAATATATTGTTAATGTCCATATATCTTGCTTAAAATAATGATAGGACCAGAACCCAGATCTTTCAATTATGCTAAGTCATTGAATTACTTATAGAAGGACTGACTAATAAAATTATATCTTCCTTTTAAAATGCAATACTAGAAAATTTTAAAGGATTGTTAATTAGTTATACAGGTTTTCTTTAAAAAAATCAATTAATGATGAAATTACACCAGTCTTTAGACAACTAAATAGAAAATCATATTGTATACTCTGATAAATTAAACAAACAGAAACTCCTATTATTGCCACGTGTGCTATAGTAGAGGATTAAACTGGGATGACCTTTATTTGGCAAAAGCGTATACACTGCAAAGCAAAATTTAAACAAGTCAGATATGAACATGAACTCTACTTGTAAATAAACACAAATCTAATAACCATTCTTTGCAAAGCTATAAAAACTCCCTTGGAGACCATACACTGCAGTTTGGAAAACTGGTTGCTATGTCTTATTCCAAAAGCCCTCACCACTGACACATCAGGCAGACTTCTCTTCTTAGGTAAGGAGATGGATTCCTAAATAATTAGCTTCATCATCATTATCTTCTGGTTCATTCATTAGTTTAGCAAATATTTAGTGGGAACCAACTATGTGCCAGGCATCTGTGTGTTCTAGGTGCTCAAGATGCTACAGTGACCAATGCAGACAAACTTTTGCTCTTTGGAGCTTAAATTTTTGTGCTTAGGTATTTTCTCAACAGGAAGAATAAAATGAAAGGATAAAGCAAATCTAAGCAGTGCTACCTTAGAATGCCACAGGTAACTTTTTTTTTTTTTTTTTAAGTTGGGAATCGAAATGAATTTGAGACTTTCTATCCTGTGTCTTTCTTGGGGAATTTGAAAGTGGAGGTGCATATGAAAGGTGGAGGTGCATAAAACCATACATATCCAAAGTACTAATTAGTATTTTCAGAATGAAAATGTCAGAAGACCCTATTAAAGCTTCAAATAAAACCATTAGACTGTGTTAGGGGATTTTCCAATCATTCTGGGGGGTCTTGGCATACTTATTCAGGTCTTCTTTCTTCTGCTGGGACATCCCAACCTATAGTTAACCAGATGTCTTAGTTCTTACATCCATTAATTCTAGGAACTCCCAGTCAGAGTGGCTTCCCTTCCCGCCCAACAGACTCATTCTCATTCTCTCACAGTCCGAGTCCTGCCCCGGCACATATTCTCTCCCTTCCACATATTCACTTGCTTACACTTCCACAGGTTCCCCTTCATCCCTTTCAAGCAGAGAGGCTCCTTTAATATGGCATTTTCCCCTTAAAGTTCAGCCGGTAGATGTCTCCATTACTCCCTTATAGCGAAGACCTCGGCAAGTAGGGTTTAATCATTTCTTTAACCGACAACAAGGAAGAAGATTTGATAATTTGCCCAAAATGAGCAGATGCTCTGGAGGACACGTCTCCATCCTACGTCCCTTCCCTCCGATTTAAGCCACAAATGAAAACTACTTTCTCCCTCTTTACCAGGCAAAAGGAAAGGCTGATTTAACTAAGCATGCAAGATGCCAACACCCTCCTCCTCGGTACATCCAAGTTTCCTTCGCTCTGAGCCACCACAAGTCTGCTTCTCCCTTCACTCCGCCCACCCCACCTCTCACCCCCTCAGGTTCCCGAGTCATCAGGGAACGCGAGCGGGTGAAAGGACTCAGCGAAGCTGCATTCCGCGCCACCGCCTCCTCCTGCGCCTCGGGTTCAGCACTGGACAGCTCCCACACCAGCCCAACAAAGGGCAGTCGGCTGATTGACAGAGGAGCCGGCCAAACAGGGCACAAGACGACTTGAAGCCGCCCTACCAGGGTTTGGTTGCGGCCAAGCCGCCTCTTTAAACCGGCTTTCCTCCCGAGAGCAGGGAGAGGCAGGAGTGTGGTTTGTGGCCAAACTTAAAGACTCCAATTAACCAGCTGCCTAGCCCTCGTGGTTCCGGAAAGACAAACGCCTTAAAAGAAACCCTAGCTGCTACGCTCGCGGTGCGGGTCTGGGCGCGCGCGCTCCGCGCCTCGGGGCGAAGCGGACGAGGAGGAGCCTGAGCCGGGAGGCGGGAACGACCTGCCACGGGCGAGACGATGGAGCAGTGCCTTTGGCGGCCGCGGCGGCGGCGGCAGCGGCAGCAGCAGCAGCAGCAGCAGCAGCAGCAGCTCCTTAACACACCTCAATGAGAGCGGCGGTGGAAGCTGCTAAGCAGAAAGACGTAAGCAGGCCAACTATAGCTGCCGGCGGCGAGAGGGGATGTAAGGTGCCGGGCTCCAGGCTGCGAGGTGCGCAATCCCGAGCAGACCCATGGTGGAGCAGGAGCAGCCGGCGTTGCCACAGGTGATCTGATCTCCTGCGACGGTAGCTCAGTCAGCCGCGCGTATTTCAGAACATCCCTACTTTAAAGTCCTTTTGGACTGGGTGCCAGCTGAAAAGGGGGAAGACTCCTAGAAAAAGTCTTAGTGCTGATAGATTGACGACCAAAATTTAAAAAGTGACTCCCTCCGTTACCTCCTCTCCTTGCTGCGAGGCAGATGGGAGCCATGGCTAACCCCTTACTCTGCTGCCTCCTGCTCGTTCACCTGGGATTGGGAGCTGCCGGCGCCAGCCGCGACCCTCCAAGTCGGACGGATTCCTCTCGAGAGAAGGCCCTGAGGGCGAAGCAGCACGCCCAGCAGCCGGCTCGAGCCTCTGCCTCGGACCCCTCGGCTCCCTGGAGCCGCTCCACCGACGGCACCATCTTGGCGCAGAAAATCGCCGAGGAGGTGCCCATGGACGTGGCCTCTTACCTCTACACCGGGGACTCCCACCAGCTGAAGCGAGCCAACTGCTCCAGCCGCTACGAGTTGGCGGGCCTGCCGGGGAAGTCGCCTGCCCTAGCCAGCTCCCATTCCTCCTTGCACGGGGCGCTGGACACGCTGACACACGCCACCAACTTCCTCAACATGATGCTGCAGAGCAATAAGTCGCGGGAGCAGAACTCGCAGGACGACCTGGAGTGGTACCGGGCACTGGTGCGGAGCCTCCTGGAGGGTGAGCCCAGCATCTCCCGGGCGGCCATCACCTTCAGCACCGAGTCGCTGTCCGCCCCAGCCCCGCAGGTCTTCCTCCAGGCCACGCGCGAGGAGAGTCGCATCCTGCTCCAGGACCTGTCCTCCTCAGCACACCACCTGGCCAACGCCACGCTGGAGACCGAGTGGTTCCGCGGCCTCCGGCGCAAGTGGAGGACTCACTTGCACCGCCGCGGCTCCAATCAGGGGCCCCGGGGCCTGGGCCACAGCTGGCGGCGCAGGGACGGTCTTAGCGGGGACAAGAGCCACGTCAAGTGGTCTCCGCCTTATCTGGAGTGCGAGAACGGCAGTTACAAGCCCGGGTGGTTGGTCACTCTCTCCGCTGCTTTCTACGGGTTGCAGCCTAACCTGGTCCCGGAATTCAGGTAGGGAGGGAAAAAAGATCAAAGCAAAGCCTTCCTTCCGGGTTCATGGGTAGGTGCGCGTGTGGGGAAGGAACACTGTGGCTGTGACATTTAGGCCTCCCACCTTCAAAGCAGAGACCCAGGCTGAGGGACACCCCACGCAGGCGCAAGTGCTTAGGGACAAGAAGTGCCCCGCATTTGTCAGCTTCAGACACTCAGCAAAAGCTCTTCTCTCAAATCAGTTCCCCTGCAAGGGGAAAGGGACGGGAGCTCTTGGTAGAGCTGAGAGATGCCCTATGTTTCTCTCTAACCCTCGGGAGAGCAGGGAGGGGAGTTCCCGGTCAGGGGTGATGCACTGCACCCTGGCAAGCTCAGGGCATGCCAGCCAGGCACAGAGTGGCGTGCCAACTCACAAGAGTAGGAAAGGGAGTGGGAAGAAAAGAGTTCGTTATTCCCGCTACTTCGGGATAGCCTCTACCTACTTCTTCCTATGTGTGTAGTTTGAGGCGCCAGTCTGTTGTTAGTCAGTTACCAGAGCGCCTAATGAAAACGCTGCAATCCCCTGGGCAGTTCTGTCCCTTCAGCAGTGAGTCAGTCCCAGCAGCACAGCTGTCTCTAGGATCCATACTTTGCCGTTTGACAGGTGCGCTCCTTCTACTTGTCTCCCTCCTTCCCTCAACCCATCTCCCATTCCTTGGTCCCCTCTTTCTCCTGTTTTCTGTGTTAGGCACACCTAAGGGTTCTCTGGCCCTTCACATACACACACTTTATAAATGAACCTGGTTGAGTTATCCTAGGGAGGGAGGGATCAGTTCTCACTGAATGCACTCAGGGAGCTCAGAGAAAATTTAGTAATAGTTCTGTATTTCCTGCCTCAAGGTGTAGCATTTGTGGGAAGATGAGAATTTGCAGATTAGCAGGTGGTAACTTGTGCCCTGGGACGTGCCTGATTTTTGAGGTGAGGGACTTTTAGAAGTAGCCCTGTTGAGTGAACATGAGGAACAGAAAGGAAAGAGTGGAAACTCCAAAGAAGGCCTGGGAGAAGGCCACAGATTGACTGGTATCCTCCCCAATTCCCAATGGGAAGAAGGTCTTGGGGGTTGAGGTTGCTTCTGTACTTTTTGGGAAACTGGGCAAAAGTGAGAAACCTGTGTGTGTTTTAATGCCCTTTTGGTACAACAAGGACAGGATGATGACCTGGTGAAAGTTACCAGGGGGAGTACTGGGTGGGCAAATGGGAGGAGTCAGAAAGCTTATATGTCTTGGCACTGTTATTTACTGCTGAATGACCTCAAGAAAGTTGCTTAATCTCTCTGGGCCTCAACAACTTACCTATCAAGTAAGGGAGTTGAACTAGATGGTCTCTAGGGAGCCATCCAGTTATAAAACTCTGTGGCTTTTAATGCTGGCAACACTTGAGAAGGTATAAATGAAAAGTAACCTCCTTTCTCTAATTCTGTATGACCATATTAAATGTTTTTTGTGTGTGTCTATCTCTTTAAAGGATCTTGTCTTAAACCAGCGTAACTCTTTCCTACTTTAAGGATAATCTTACTTCCTCCTGATTTCTGTAGGATCCTATTAGTAAAAGCTGAGCCCAGCTTTGAGTCTTTGCTATATTATTTGCTCAGAAAAGATCTGCAGATGCCATTCACTGCTAGAAAATTGCTTTTGGCCTTCGCATAAGCCTTTTCAGGGAGTCCCAGGGCCCAGGACTGAAAGATCAGTTGATCAATCGATCGATTGATCTATCCATTCACCCAGCTTACTAACGTATATTGATACTTTATGTTAGGCTCTGTGCTAACTGCTTTGCATGTATTATCTTGATTAAGCCTCACGACAAACCTGAGTTAGGTTTTATTAGTTTCCCCGTTTTACAGAAAAGGAACCTGAAGCACAGAGAGATTAAGGTTCTTTCCTAAGATCACGCAGCAGTTAAGCAGCAGAGTCGGGATTTGAGCTCGATTCACACTTTTAACCACTATCTAAACTCTGTCTCGTGAAGGTGTCCTATGAGTGCTGCATGTATTGCAGCTGCTGCATAAAAATATATGTATTTTCAAGGGTCAGATGTGAGACTGGGGATGAGAACCATTCATTTTCAGAAGTATTTCTCATAAGGCTCAGAAACCATAGGTCACCTACATGAACTCAGGCTTTCCGCAGGCCAAGATAAAAGGCTGAGACACCAGGGGTCATGTTGTGTAGGCTCACACGACCCTATCTAATTTTTGGACTATGTTCAGAAAATAGATTGTTTCCTCTGGCTGAGTCTCTTTAAGTGCCTTCCTAATCATCGATGGTGTTCTTTAGCCAAGGCACGAAGCCAGGCCATTTAGTGTGTGGCTCTCTACAGAATCTGGCTCCTCCTAGCAGCACGCATGAAGAGCAGAATAAGTGCTCTCCTGTGAGTACTTTTGCCCCATGTCCCATGCTCCTCAAGTACTGTATTGAGGATTCGCACAGATGTTAATTATAGGAACTGGAAGAAATCTTAGATCAGATGGTTCTTCCTGTTTCATAAAGAAACAGATAAGAAAGGTGAAGTGACTTGTCCAAGAATCACATATCGAGCTTTTAACAACAGCAGAAATAGGATCCAGGCCTTCTGCCTCTGGTTCACACTATGCCATATATATATATAAATTTCAACGGGCCTTTTCTGTCTCTTCATACTCATAAAAGGCAAATGTTTTTGATGTTGTTGATGTTTTATCACCTAAGATGTGTATTCTAAACTTTTATAACGTAAGTGAATAATATTGTACAGGTATGGTAACAGGTAAACCTCAAATGAATTTCTGAGAAACCATGGCTAGGCTCTAATCATGATTTTAAATCTATTTTGAATCTATAGAGTGTTATTTGCAAAAAGCCTTATCTGTAATAAAAAAAATTTGCTAATGATTTCCTCATGGAAGAGAAGAGGAGGATAAACTTTGTAGTTAAGACTTTCATTTAACTTCAGTTACTATTTCAGCTAATATTTCGCCAGGTCTTACTTACAAGGTTCAAGATTTAAATTATATTTTATTTTTAGAGAATTCAAATCTGAAATATGAAATTCAAAAGTAATGTGGAAAACATGGTCAACTACCTTCTTATATTAATGCTTATCACTGTAAAACACCTCTCAGAATAAATTTTATTCCCCTCTGCTTCAGAATGACACAGGTTTCTTAAATTTTAAGGCCTAGTGTAAGACTCACATGTGAAGAGAAGTTTATTGCTCTTTTTTTCCCCCCCAAAATGGCATTAGTGTTTTACCTAAATGGCTCCTGAGTCTTGTTATAGACCTATAGTATAAACACTTAAGTTCTCATCTTCTATCCCAGCAAAAAAAAAAAGAGAGACTAACAATTTAAGGTATACTCTAAATTATTTTTATTTATCATCTTAGGTTTGTGATGTCCTTGCAGAGTTTTCTTCAAAGTTAAGTCCTTTGCTTTTGTATACTAATTTTTCTGTGTGGAACTTAAAGTACTATGGAGTTTGAGCCCATTCTAATGAACTCATAGACATATTCCTGGTGGTGGTTGGAACTGTTTAGTGCCTAGGATGAATATAAGGTACCTAAGTGTTTGTTGAATTTAAATTAAGGTAAAGGAACCTTTGGGAATTCTTACTTGATGAGCCGTAAGGGATTTTGGAATTCATTTGGTTTCTTTCCTCTTCTCATTGTACAGTGGAGGAAAGTGAGACCCAGAGGGCTAAAGGAATTTGCTAGAGTGGCACAGCTCTTTTGTGGTGGGTTAGAATTAATGGGAACCAATATATATTGAGCATCTACTATGTGTCAGATGTTTTATAAATATCCCACTGCATGTAGTTCTTAGTATTCTCAGGTAGTTACAACTTCAGGAAAGTTGAGCAACTTGCCCAGGGCAACACAGCTAGTAAATTAGGGAGCGTGAATTAAATTTAGATCTATCTAGCTATGAGGCTTGTATTGTCTTTCTACTACCCTATGCTGCTATCTCTTAATTACCAATTTTGTTTTCACCTTGTTATTAAAAATGTAACATGGTATTGGCTTGAAATAATTAATATATTTGGCCAAATACGTGACAGACACTTGTTTTTTTGGCCAATCATATAATCAAGTATGTTGTATAGAGAGAAGAGTATTAGACTTGAGTCAGAACTTTGCCCTAAGTCCCAGTTTTGTCTCTGACTGGCTGTATTACCTGTCTGAAAATCAGTTTCTGCACAATTAAAACGTGGAAAGAGACTTGGCGATATCCATATACCTTTATAACTCTTTGTTCTATGAGATCTTAAGCGACCTATCCAACGGGCAACAAGGAGGCTTTGGAAACAGGACTGATACACATAAATGCAGTACCTTGTGGAAATGATATTGATGGGGGAGGAACGTGCAGAAGAAGAGGACACCAAATGAATGTCAGGTGTGCATTTTTCCACAATAGTGTGGAAACGCCTTTTTAGAAACTTACATAAGTAACATTGGTGTCACTGAGTCACTGACTCCTGAGGGGTTACTTCTCTCTCCTTCACAAACATGTGCCCACACACCTCCATCAGAGATTCTGGTATAGATCTCTGCAGATGGCAATTTACATCGTATTAGAGAAATGACCATCTTGCTCTAGGCCAAACATACCCTGTCTCTCTTGTGGGTACTGGTAGTGGTGAAGAGGTTACCTACAGGAACACGACAGAGCTGTCTACCTGGGTAATGGATCAGAGTTTTTAGATGGACTTCTGCTATTGAGGCTTTTGAGTCTCAATTATTTCATCTTTAAGCTGTGAATAGTAAAGTGTATCTTTGGGATTTTGTAAAGACTAAATGAAGGACTGTTATCACACAGGAAGTTCAGTAAATATTTTGTGTCACAGCGTCTGTCTTCCTAAATACTGAACACTTTTAGTTGTATTAAAGTCACATGATTTATAGTAATTTATAATTTATATAATGACTTAGTTTCATTCCTATTATTGCGAAGGCTTGTAATTACAGTGGATCACGGGGGAAATACTGGCCTTGGAGACAGGAGACATTGACCCCAGCCTGGACCACATCCTTGGCTATGGTGTTCCCATGGGCAGCAGTTGCCTTTCTAATCCTGTTTCCTCATCTGTAAGTTAAAGGGGGCTGGACTAGGTGACCTGTTGGGCTCCTTATAATCTAAAAGCCTATGATTATGTACATAATTAAATGTGTCACTTTAACTTGTGAAGTTTCGATGGTTGTGCTGAAACCAGTTAATGTATCCTCACCTGAATGCAGATCATGTTCATATATGTTCAGTGTTTAACTTTATCATGGTCATTTACTCACAGGCTATTTAGAGAAAGCCCTCTCGGTGTACACTGAATTAAGTATACATACTAAGGGAAATGAGAACTCCATTTCAAAATAAGAATAAGCATGATCTGAGTTTCTAGATCTTGAAAGATCACCTGAAATTTACTTAAAGTCAACAAGAAGCTGTTTCACAGATTTCTAAACCAAGGGCCTCAGTACACTTGTGTAATTTCCCCCAAGGTAATCAATGTTTAGGCATCCTGAAGCTCCTACTTACTGTTTAAAAACAACCTGTCTCTGACTTAACTCTGTAGTTGGTGTTAATACTTCAAAGGAGGCTATTTAGTGTGGTGTAGCAGTGGTACAGCATTATCTTGCCACCTTCTAGAACACGCATTCGGAAGCTGAAATGGGATTTCAAGACTGCTAAATAAATGACAGGAGTTTGGGCCTCCCCTCTGGGGAGAGAACTCATGCCTCACAAGACTGATTTTATGGCCTCAATTGCTGGCTAAGTCAAATTTTACTTTCAACTTCATAAAAGCATCAGTTTTTGTTCACTGTTCAGGGTTTTAAGGCTACCTTTTTCCAAGATGCACCGTGTTTTATGATTATATTGTAATATACTGGGATGCCAAGAAGTATGCTGTTGGTGTTATTTGTACTTGGTTGGTACAGAAGCATTAGGGCCTTGTTTGTCTTCTCTATTCAGCTCTGGATTGATGTTCACAGGGTTATTTAAACAGAATTACTGAAACAGTACATTGGAATTTTGATAACTTTAGCAGCTTGATGGCCACTATGTGCAAACAGGCAGTTCAGCGGTCTTGGGGCTATGTTTCGGACACTTTGCAGACAACAGCATCATTAGGCTCTTGCCCAGCACAGCTATGGCACATACGTACATTGGCTTGTTTTGCTGGTCTTTTAGTATTATTCGTTTTTCAAGTTTTAGCAAGAAACCTTTTCTGGTGTAATTTCTACTTTGGCTGGGCATTTACTCATCTAACAAGTCTTTCTTCCTAAAACTTGACCTATGAAAAGATTTAGGTGGATAGGCTGTTCTATAAAATACTTCTTCAGTTTAGGAAACAATTAATGCTCTTGGCTAAAAGTCTTTCTCAGGTACCCACCCCCCCAGCCCCATTTTCTACAATACCAAACTTAGTGTAGGAACCATGACTGACTTTCTCTTTTACACCAAAGGATATTATAGTGTCTCAAAGCAATCACAGGAGTCACCTAGTTTTATTACCTTCATTATAGGTAGAATTTATAGAAAACAGAGATTAGCTTAAATGTGATCTGACCCCAAGATCATTTTCTCCAAAAAACAGTTTCCTTCCTTTTTATTAAAGAAGGCAGTCTCTTTCTCTTTTATAGTTAACTGATACTTATAATTAATTGAAATCCAGTTAATTTTTATTCATTATAATATCTCTTGTAACTTTCCCCCATTTAGAATAAGACAAAACAGGATTTAAAAAAAATCCTGTCCAGTTAGCAAAGTACCCAGTGCACTTATAACCTAAAAGGGAACTTAGAATTACATAAGATGTTGGTTTACTTTCTTAACCTGGTTTTCTCACCACTTATGTGTTTTCCAACGTGTATGCCTTATTACATTATCGTGGAAGGATTTTTATAGAATAACAAGACACATGGCTTTTATCTGAGAAAGAGGAAAAGGTATTGTAGTACAAAATAATGTATTTTATCAATTCTAAGATGTACCTTTTCCACATTTTGATGTCTCTCAAACTGAGATGTGTCTTAATGATTGGGGGCATGTCATTTCCAATTGGCATACACTTTTCTTTTAGTGGTACAGAATGTAATAGCATATCTTACAATTAATGGCATCTTATATTTGATGAACTGTGATATTAGAAAATGGGAAATTAAATTCCATGGTCTCTCCAACTATAAAGTTCTACTATCATCTATAAGCTATCAATATGCAGCAAAATATGCCTACATGGAAACAAAAAACCTAGACCTTACTGCTGTATATCAGATTGCTATTTGTCTTCATAATAATTTTTAAAACAAGACAAGCTATACTAAAACATGTAACCACACTGTCTTTTTAATATATGTGAAATACACAAAACATCGGGCCAGAAGCTGCAGAAACTTATTTTCAGAATAGGTGAGGTAAGGATTATCAAAATCTTTCCTACACCATCTGGCAAAGAGTTTCACTCACACTGTGGGGAGATGGATAGGACAGTGAGAATACAAGACCACTTATAAACTAAAAATAGAGGGACTAGATCTGTCTTTCCTTTCTAAAGTGCTTAGAGGTTTCAGGGTGGAAATAAAAGCTTTGTGGTGTAGCCGTGTAACTAGTTTTGGTTAAAGAGATTTAAATGGAATTGTGGAGGTATGTGTTTTTTCTCTTTCTTTTCTAGTCAGTTGCCGGGAATGGAATGAAGAGTTTGGCTGTCCCCTTATTTGATGCCTTAGACCACTGTGTAGAGCAGGGTGTCTCAACCTCAGAACTATCGACATTTGGGGCCAGATAACCCTTTTCTGTGGGGGCTTTTTTGCTGTAAGATGTTTAGCAGCACCCCTGACTCTACCCACAGGATGCCAGTAGCAACCTCCCTGCCCAGTGTGACAATCAAAAATGTCTACAAACATTGCCAAGTATCACCTAAGGGGTAAAAATGTCTCTGGTTGAAAGCAGCTGGTGTAGAGGGAACACATATAAAAATGCTATTCTGTGGCTATCCTATTTCAAGAGTTCTATATGTATCTATGTGTGTGTGTGTGTATGTGTGTGTGTGTGTGTGTGTGTGAGAGTGAGTGTGTGTGTGTGTGTGTGTGAGTTTGTCAGATCACATTTCTATTTGTTTGTCTGGAACATAAGATCACTGCATATATAGAATCTGACATGAATGAGAACTGGAAAATTTTGATGAATCGATGGAATATTAATTCACATTTAGATGTCATTAAGGCTCAAAAAGAACATCTGGCCAAATTATTTCCAGAACTTGTTGCTAAGCATGGATTTGCTACTTATATAGCTAAATGTCTCATTTTTAAGATTTCCCATTAAAGGATGCATTTGGAAAAGAAAATGTGTGTGTGTCTGTGTGTGTGTCTGTGTGTGTGTGTGCGTGTGTGTGTGCGAACCTCTGTGGGGACAAAGAGGAGAGAGGGAGAAAGCAGGGGGTAGAGAGGAGTGTGGACAGGGAACAAATGGAGATGAATGAAACGAAAAACAGTTAGCAATCTATGATAGTGTTTTACTTTTTCATGAAGCTCTGTTTACCACTGAGCACTTTCATAGTTCTGATGAAACTGAATTATTCTTTTCTAGCAAGTAGTGAGGAATCAAGTTCCTGACGATTTAATCATTATAAAGATAGGTTGGCTGTGCTTGCATTTCAGAACTTTATCTCAGGAAGTCAAAGCTATAAACAGGCTGATGCAGAGCTTATCCCATTAAAGGAATATTAATACCTTACAATATATATTCTTAAAATGCTCTGGTTTTTTTAATGATTTTTTGTTTTTTGGCTGCGCTGCATGGCTTGCAGGATCTTAGTTCCCCGACCAGGGATCCAACCCAGGCCCCCTACAGTGGAAGCTCGGACCCTAACAGCTGGACCACCAGGGAATTCCCTAAAATGCTCTGTTTGCCACTTTACCTTTATTGATTCAACTAGAAGCTGTTCATAATTTGAACATATTATAAATGAAATTTCCTAGAAGAAATAATTAAAATGACATATTATATAGACATTATTTAAGGCTTTAACATGTTTAAAGACAGTTTTTAACATTACTATGTTTAGAATCCTGTCAGAAGAAACCTTAAAAAATAACAATGGCTACATGATGGAAAAGAATGTTTAGGCTTTACAAATTACCATAGCACAAACTGATGCATGCCTACTTCCTCCTGTGCCATCCATAAACATGTAGTACATGTGAGCTTCAGGGGCAAGAAACGAGGAGCGTGCTGCTGTATACTGTGTTGATTACAGAGAAATGAGAGATGATGTTGTGAATGTTAAGAGATGAGACCAAAGCTCATGAAGAGAAAGATGACGATTACTATTTATCTGGATAAGGCACACTTCAGAAAGCTGTTTCAGGTACTAACTTAATAATTAGATTTGTGGGAAGGCCCTCATATTACAGCCCTCTGAAAGTTATTTAGAAATCTATTTGTCTTTCCACTTTTTTGAGAAAGAAGCAAATAACAACTGGGGCATTCCTGAAAGAAACAATGTTCTAGTAAACATCCTGGGAAAGCTCCTTTTTGAAGAATTAGAATTTTAGAAGTAAAAAGGATTTTAGAGATCATGTAATCCAACTTATTTTTACTTTTACACATGAGGAAATTGAGACCCAGGGAAGTGGTGACCATCACTTGCACTGGCTATGGCTGCAGTGAACTTGTAGTTTAATAACAGGCACAGATAAAAAGACGCTGAGTCATCAAGTAAACGTTAATTTACGGTCATTATTCACTGATTACAAACTTAGCTGGGTATCAGGATCACCTGAAAAGCCTGATACTACATTCCTAGGCCCTTTCAGACCCTGTGAAGAAGACATGTGGGGACAGCTTCAGAAGTCTGTATCAAAAACAAAGTCTTGGGGCTTCCCTGGTGGCGCAGTGGTTAAGAATCCACCTGCCAATGCAGGGGACACAGGTTCGAGCCTTGGTCCGGGAAGATCCCACATGCCGCGGAGCAACTAAGCCTGTGTGCCACAACTACTGAGCTCGTGTGCCACAGCTACTGAGCTCGTGTGCCACAGCTACTGAAGCCAGCGCACCTAGAGCCCGTGCTCCACAACAAGAGAAGCCACTGCAATGAGAAGCCCGCGCACCGCAACTAAGAGTAGACCCGCTCGCCACAACTAGAGAAAGCCCACGTGCAGCAACGAAGACCCAACACAGCCAAAAATAAATAAAAATAAATTTCAAAAAAACAAAACAAAACAAAAACCAAAGTCTCCATAATTCACAAGGAGCTGGTCCTTAAACACAAACTTGGGAAAAATTAAACAGTATCCGATAAGCTTGAAACACATAAAATTCCTTTTAAACGATTTTAAGAGTAAGAATTAAGAGTTGTAAATACTTGGCAGCTTCAGCTGTAGTCGTCCAAAAACTTTGGCTGCCGGCCATGACCCTACTGGCAAGGGCAGAATGACTAGAAGGTTATGAAGGCAGGGGGATCACAGAGACTATCATGAGAGCAGCTGCCTCTGGTTGTTATAATTTGTCTCTTTATGTAAACATAATATTTCCCCAACCAGTTCTACAGGTCCTTCAAATGCAAGGACCACATTTCATGGCTTCCCATATTCACTGCCTCTTGAAAGTGCCTTGCATATTTCAGGAAGTATGGAATAGTGTCTAAGAAGAAGGGTTTTAGGATTAAAAACCTAGATTTGAATCTATGAGCTTCCACTTTCACTTACTGTGTGATACTGGGCAAGTTATTTCCTTCTGTGACTCAATTTCTTTATCTGCAAAGAGTACAGATTACACTGTAAAGAGTAAACAATCTTACCTATGTAAAGAGCTTAGCATAATGTATGGAATGTGTTATTTAAAAAAATAACGTGGGCTTCCCTGGTGGCACAGTGGTTGAGAGTCCGCCTACCGACGCAGGAGACACGGGTTCGTGCCCCGGTCCGGGAGGATCCCACATGCCGCGGAGCGGCTAGGCCCGTGAGCCATGGCCGCTGAGCCTGCGTGTCCGGAGCCTGTGCTCCGCAACGGGAGAGGCCACGGCAGTGAGAGGCCCGCGTACCGCAAAAAAAAAATAAATAAATAAATAAAATAAAAATAAAATAATAACGTATATAACATGCGCCTGGCTAGGAGTATGGGTACTGAGGATATAACAGTGAAAATGACAGATAAAAATCCCTGTACCTGTGGATTTTTTTGGTGGGTGGGGGAATATAGATGACAAACAAGCAAGATAAATATAATTCTTGATACAAACAAATGCTATAAGAAAATAAATATGATGTGGTAAAGAATTGCTGAGAGGTAAGGCGTGTTGCAGTAAATAGGGTGATTAAGGAAAACCTCTCTGAAGATGTGACTCTGAGTTAAGAAATGAAGGATGAGGAGACAGCCATGAAACAAGCTTAAGCTTAGGAATCATGCTTGAGATAGGGCACAGCGAGAACAAAGGCCTTGAGATAGGAATGAGCTTCAAATGCTCTAAAAGCAGAAAGAAAGTCAATGTTGCTGGAATGTAGTGGGGGGGGGTTGACATAGAAAATGAGAGTAAGGGATGTAGAAGGGGCTCAGTAAGTGGTTAAAATATAGAAACATGTTAAGGGCTTTACAAATGTCTAGCCCTGCAGTACTATGTAGATTGTGGATGTATTTTCGTTTTCTTTGCTTTCCATTTTTCTTTCCTCCTTTCTGTCTTGGCCTTCCTGCCCAGTGCCTCCCTTAGCTCTGAGAGCGTGGGCTTTCCAGCTTCTCTGATGAGATCTCAGTCAAAGAAGCTATTTACAGCTGCTCCATTCTTGACTGTGAATGAATATACGGAAAGAGTTGAGTGGTGAGGGAGGTAGAGATTGAAAATCTAGAATTTCTTGCAAAAATCAGCTGGGTACTTTTCTTGCTCCCTGGCTTAAACCTGTACGGTGAAACCCTTTCCAAACACAAACAGCAGGAGACTAAAGGCAGAGGCACAGCAGGCAAACTCAGGGGCAAAACACTTTTCTCCCTCACCAGCATGCCTGAGATGACATGCAGCGGGTCCCCTACCTCTCTCAAGCTTGCGGCGGGCAGGTCTTGTCGTTTGGCATTTCCCGCCTCACTCTGTTGTCTTTTATGGTGAGGACTAAGATGTCTGGTTAGGGGCTGCCTCAGAAAGTGCCAGTGAGAGGCACAAGATACAGAAGTGAGACTGGAAAAGCCAGAAGGGACACCACAAACATTTGGACATGAATTTGGAGGAAGCAGACTTTGTACCATAGGAAAGGAAGTATAGGCAGAAGTACATCTCTAATGAAGAGCATTATCTATGGAAAATTGGGATTATGAATTTTGGGGATTAAAATCATCACCATGATACACTGATGATGATACGATGATCAGCTTCTCTGATACGACAAATGTGAAACTTAGCTTCTTTATATTTCACTTTTCCTTTCTCTACTCTCTCCATTGTTTTATTAATTATATTTAAAATTTCTCTATTGGTTACCTTGACTTTTATATCCATCAATTTAAAATAGTATCTTCTATTCTTTTCTTTCTTTATGCTCCTACTCTTATTCCAGTATTTTTAGGTAATTCAAGATGGTAACATTTTCAGTCTGTCACTGCAGTAAAAAAAAAAAAACCCAAAGCCCACTTCTGTTTTGTCCATTAGTTGCTTCTAAAAATTAAAATCTGAATATCTGAATCTATGCCATTTTTAGAATGTTCCAAATTTCAAGGACCAATGGATTTTCTCTCCCTTTTTTTTAGATCAGTTGCACAAAACCATGTTACCTTTAGTTTGTGCATGTCTGCATGGAGACTTTTCACCTATTTTCCCTCCATGCAGCTGCCAATTGCTTTTCTCTTCACGTTAGAGAAATAAAAAGAAACCCTATGTTTTCTTATTTCTAAGATCATCCAACTTCTTAATCAATCGTTTGTTAAAGAAAATTTACATTTTTGTTGAAGACATGCTTCTTGGAGTCCCATAATTTGTACAAATTGCTTTAGGTCTTCTGCAGAATAACTATCATGGAACTATTTTCAAATTATTGAAATTTTGGATCCAACTGTGTGTTGGGTGCTGGTCCTCTTATTTCAAGAATTCTTCTTTTTTCCCCACCCCCCAAAACGCAATTTCAAGTACTTTTTCAGAAAGAATCTGTGGAAGGTAAAATTTCTAAGTCTCCCCGTGTCTGAAAATGTCTTTGTCTTCATGCATGATTGATTGTTTGTCTGTATATAGAATTAGGACAAACTTAAAATTTGGCAAATGATGCATATTGTATGAAATCAATATTGTAAGGCCTGCTTTTGTAATCAAAGCTGAGAGATTGCAGAGCACTGTACCAGTAAATATTCTTCCCCTTTCTAATATCATGTATTAACTTGTTTTCATGGAGTGGCTCTTCAGAATTGGCAGGTTCCCACATTCTGTTCAATTTAACCAATACTGGCTTGCTTTTTCTAGTGAAGGATCAGTTTTAAAACATTGTGATACTGATACAGAGAACTTGATACAGTATTTGTATCTTTTAATCAGTGTAGCCTTTGCAGTTATGAGCTTCTGCTGCTCAAGAGCTGGGTCAGTACAGTTTGCGTGCCATCTGTCCTCTTGACATTAAGGAGATACGGAATCGAATGTTCCATCGTTGGGGACAGTATCCCTCACTCCTCCCCACCCCTTTACATTTACATCAAGTGTTAGAACAGTGCCCAGGCAGCATAGCCACAAGCTGGGTTTATGTGGGCCTCCAAGTCTAACCAAACTCCAGACTTTGAGAGTCATTTTGGAGGAAGCCTGTGTGCGGTGTTTTAATCTAATAAATTTGATGAGAGCAGAGGGGAAAGAAACTATCATAAAGCAGGTAAACGTAGAAGCTTCTTTTGTATCCCAGGTGTGGCTTCTTCAATGGACCAAGCTGCTGCAACGCAGTATTGATTTGACAGAGCCTCTGCTTCAATGATGTCTGTCTCACAATGGCTCCAGATGATTTCTGTACTGCAAAATAAAGCCAAACTCTGGAAACCAGCTCCCTCTTGTTGGTCTTTTGTGTCCTGACAATTCAGAGCTAGTAAGTATTGTACTGGCCTTGACACAGCTGCTCATTTCCTTCACTAGAGCTGAAAACGGATGCTGGGGAAGAGTGCTGAAGACCCTAGTGGTTGGTGGAGTGCTGCCATCTGGCTTCACTGTGAGTAGACCCCGAATTACTTCTTGGTACAATATAATTATTAGACTCTCTTAGATATCCTTAGTAGTGGTGTAGAACAGGGATTCGTTCCCATCAGGGAGTAAGTGACATCCGGTGGAATGGGTGCGTTAATATATTTATTTATTTAATAAGTTAATTAATTTTATTTTTGGCTGTGTTGGGTCTTCCTTGCTGTTCACGGGCTTTCTCTCGTTGTGGTGAGTGGGGGCTACTCTTCGTTGTGGTGTCTGGGCTTCTTGTTGCGGAGCATGGACCCTAGGCACGTGGTCTTCAGTAGTTGTGGCACGTGGGCTCAGTAGTTGTGGCACACGGGCTTAGTTGCTCTGTGGCATGTGGGATCTTCCCGGACCAGGGATCGAACCCGTGTCCCCTGCATTGGCAGGTGGATTCTTAACCACTGTGCCACGAGGGAAGTCCCAGTATTTTCATTTAATTCAGATTGTAGACAGACAGTTTTTAGTGGTAACTCCTTTCCCCTTGATTGTTACAAGCCTCACTGTATGTGCTGTCATTTACATCGAGGACATTGTATTCTCTTTTATAGTTGAGTCTGTCATTTATGTCGGAGGAATGAGGACATTGTAACTGTATTCTCTTTTAAAGTTGAGTCTGAAGGACATAGACTAAGGTAGGCAATCTGTTAAAGGATTTAGGGTAATAATAACTTCGATTATCCAAGTGATTACTTTAGCTTTCTCAATCTCATACTGTCCATTTTTGGCCAAAGAATTTTTTGTTGTAGGTGGGCTGTCCCGCACATTGTATGCACCTCCCTGGCGTGACAACCCCAGATCACCCCGGTTGAAAACAACTGCTTCCTTTTCATAAGATTATCTAAAATTCCAGCAGGCCTTTCCCCTCTTTTCCTGCAATATTTCACATTGTGAGCCGTTAACGCAGGTGGAGGCACAAGCTGGGTTAGTAGTACGAAGGAAGTACCAGGATGCCTTCATATTCTGCATTCGGCATATTTATGGGAACAACCAACATTTCTGTGCCAGGCCAACGGGGCACAAAGGTGATGAGGGCAGAGTCTCTGCAGAAGCTCAGTCTGGAGACGCCTGCTCCTCTGTGGCCTGGCTAAGCCTTCAGTTACAGAACGGGCGGCCTCGTGGGTGCTGGAAGGTCCTTCAGGGGAGGAGCACGGCTGGCAGGTGCGCTGTACTTTCCTTTTCCGTAGTAATTTCAGATTAATTCAGTGTACCGAATACAGTTATGGTCCTATTAGATTCTTATCCCTGGGGTAAAGATCAGCTGAGTGGGTCTCTAAGCAAGAGCTAGGGTAAGAATTAAAACTCAGTCATTCTTCCTCCTCCTAAGAACATACCGAGGGGAAAGGAACACTTTCGGTTCTGTAGGGGGAGTTTAAAAGCAGATAAATGGCTTTTGAGGGAAGTTCCTGTGCAGGCTGACATGACCCCCTGGAAGGGCCAACTGGAGAGTTGTGAGGTGTCCTCTTGCTGGAGCCTGCTGCTCGGCACCGCACGAGGGAGGGGAAAGCACCGGGCAGGCCTGCGGGGATGAGGCTTGACAGATGGCGGCCAAAGTGAGGTAAGTGGTAGGATTCTTTTGGAAGCTACTTATTCTGCTAAATGGCCTAAAAAATTTAAAGTGCTGTAAAACATTCTCTTACAAATTTAATATTTGCTATAAAATCATTGCAGAAGCAGTTGAATGATTTTTAGTTGTCTTTATTAAAATGAAACAAATTAGGTACAAAAACCTTTGTTCCAAATAGATACTATGTATCTTACCAATGTTTTTGCTTGGTTTTGAGTTTTAAAGATTGGTGTAGAAATTATTTCTAATATAAATAAATGATTATTTCTTCCTCAGAGGGTTGATTTTTGTAGTACGCTGTTTACAAAAACTGAGTAAGTGAAAATGACAGTTTATAAATTTGTACCATTTAGGAAAAAAATGTTTATGTAGTGTAGCATGAATAACAGCAGATAAAACCATTGAAGATGTTAGTTTTTACACAGGTGGTAAAACCTTTAAAACAGACTCCAACATGCATTACATGTGCATTTCTGACCTTAACGTGCAAAAACAAAGCTACTGGTTAAAATAGACTTATTTTTGCTACAACTGAGCACACTTGTAAAATCCTTATCATTAATTTCAATGAATAGCTTTGAAGCTATTCTGCTTAAAATGAGAATAATTTAAAACAATAATATTGAACACTGTAACCCAAAACTAATGGAAAACTACAGTGCTGCTGTGAACAAAGCCAGACAACAAAGTCAGACATTCTGGCAATGTGTAAAACACGAAGAAAAATGTTCCCCCAAGTTGTAGAACACTGAGGTACACAGAACAGTCTTCTCATATAAATCAAAGGTTTTCAAAGAAAAGGGAAAATACTCATTTGTTGTTGGCATCACCGATGTCTAGGTAAGCTGTAGTTAAATCACCCGGACAAATACAAAATTGATAATTCCGTCTTTAAAATAAAATAACCAAGAACTATTCCATAAATAGGAGGCTACCTACTGGGGAAAATGTCTATGCATGTAGGCTACATTGTCTTCCGTCCTGGCAGCAGATGGACTGCAGGTGAAAACACTCATAGAATGGAGGTTAGTTATTTCATTAGTGATACTTGAGAAAGTCCCATTTATGCCAAACCAGCAGCGCCCCTAAATAAACAAAACTTTCACAAGAAAATTCCTAAGTCACTTCCTCCATGTGGCCTTCCTCCGATCAACCCCAAAGATCTGTGAGACCTCCTTTATTCTGTATCCCATCATCATCTAAATCCCAAAATTTAATTAAGGATTTTCCAGACTTCTTCTTTAGAATCTTTTCTGAAACAAATGGATTTGTGAGGATCTGGAAGTCATATATAAGCTTTCCTACAGTTATAGACTTTAAATGAAGTTTGGCTTCTATATTATATTGACACCTGTGAATCTGTTGCTTAATATCAATAAAAGCTCCCCAGACTCTCTGAGTGTGATGCTTTTCTTTCCAAAGGCACAGACCTAGGCTTCCTGGTGTCATCCTTCTGTATATAGCTGTGCTCAGGTCAGCGGTGATGGTCAGCAGCCTGCCCGGGGTGAGAGTCTCCCTAAAAGGGACCCCAGAAATTGATCTACCTTTCAAGAGGCTCCATCAGCATCCAGAAACACTGTACCCTATCTCGAAAGGCATCGGTCCTGCTGCTCTGCAAATCAATGTTCTCCAGGCCTCATTTTGGCAGCGTGGGCCCTGGAAGTCTTTCTGTGCTGTACTTCTGTAGCCTTCCTTCTTGTGCACCCGCACTGCAACCTCTGCAACTTCCCCTTACTTGGCGCTGGGATTTCAGGACCTAGGAATTTTCCACGATGTCCTTCTACATGCTTTTCATCGGCAGGCCTGGGCTGGCATGTCACACAAGGCTAGCTCCTTCGGCCAACCCCCTCTGCTTAGTCAGTGGCAGCTCCGCAAATGCTGGAGGGATGACTCAATGCACGGGAGTGTGTCCTAAATACTGCATTTGAAAGTGATAGTTTTCCTGAGCTTCTCATGACAATGACTAACCTCTCTGAATGTTTCTTTATGCCTGTGAATAGCTTATCGAAACGGATTAAGCATCCTTTTATGCATGTTCTTAGTAATACTGGCAATATAGTTCTTTTTGTTTGTTATGGAAATAACCCAAATTGGGAAAGGTAGCTTTAAAACTCCCCCGCTAACCAAAGCATGATCAATTGGGGAAAAAATTTTGAATTCTTTTCTTTTTCTTGTGAGAGGCATGGGAAATAATAGGAAAGGGAAAGTGGGGAGCACCACTCATCAAAAAAATATTTTAAGAAATGTGCTGGCTTCTATTTCAGGAAGGTTTACATCAACACTGTTAACAGACAAATGAAGGAAAAGGAAATGTGGATCATTGGTATTGGTACTTTTCAGAAAGGCTGATTGATAATATTTTCTTGTATTTGAGATAATCAAGGACAGAAAGCAATGTCACAGGATGTGAATTACTCCTCATGACGGTGAGGAAGGTGCCTATTTTCTGTCTGTTGTACAGTATGTCTGGGAAGTCCCTCCCACACTGAGTCCTTGGTCTTTCTTCCTCTGACCCTTTCACATGACTTTGACTCCTTATTGGCAGGGCCTTTTCCTAAGATTCTTTTGCTGATAATCCAGTCATGCTGTTCTCACACAAAGGCGAGTACTAGAAATAGGCATGTCAGGCTATGACACAGCATTCCTCCTCCTTTGAAGGGGTAATGACCTTATTCAAGATGCTTTTATTAGGTCTCCTCCGCAAGTTACCGGAGAAAAGACATTGCATTTCATTCACACAACCATGCTGCCACTTCCAGTCTGGGTGGTTCTTCCAAGTCTCGGTCAACCCCCGTTTTACATGGCTGAGGCGAGGTAAGAAGTTGGACAATGAATTGTAATAACCTGGCTGATTTCTTACTTTGATTTAAAAAAAAAAAAACTAAGCATTATTATTTTTTTCTGCCTGTAAAAGTAGTCATTCCGACCGTAGAAAATACAGGGAAAACATAAAGAATAAAATTAAAATCCCACAAAATATCATCGTTATTAAATTTTGGTATTTTTCCTTCTATATCTGAGTTAAGTTATCTTGTCCCACTGGATGGGTGGGAGCAACAAAAGAATTTTCTTTTTCTATTATGGCCAAATCTACTGTTTCAACCTGGGAGGATCTGTCAGTTTTCTCACTAGTGTGCATCACAGAGTTTAAAACTACTTGGAAATACAGCCCAAGCTGGCTGTGCTTCTTCACCTGGTACCTGGCAGTCAGGACTAGAAGCTGGTGACACTTCTTTAATTAAAGAACTGAAGGAGGGGAAAAAAAACCAGAAACAAAAACAAACAAAAAAAAAACAAACAAAAAAAACAACTGAAGGAGAAGTCTGAACCAACTTGAACTTCCTCTGCAACCTCAAGGGCACAGGTTTCTTTCGAAAGTATGAAAGCCACTGTCTGTAAGTTATCACCTTTTCTCTCACTTTCTCGTGGTTTCATTGACGTGTGATCAGCAGAGTTCACATCAGGCACCTCTTCAGGCTCAATTATTTCTTCCGCTGTCTCCTGAAGCTCTAAGCAGGGTAACGGGGCCTCCTGCTGCTGCTCCATCTCACCAGCGGATGCTTCTTCCCAGGGACTCGTGGGCGGTGATATGGTGAGAGTGAGGTCAAGGTCAGAATCCTCCTCTGATAACTCGAGGCTGACTTCCTCTCTATTCACAGATAGGCTGGTTTGTTTGGTAAATGCAGAATTAAATGTTTCAAAACTCATATGTTCACTGTTTAGACCACTCTTGTCATTCTTTAGTTCTGAAGAGCCATCCGAAGCATTCCTCACTGATGGGATGCAGTCAAGTGAATCTTTTTCTTCCAAGGGATCAGAAGCTGACGATGAGACTACTTCTTCAAGCTGGGACGACTCTACAGTGTCTTCCGAAGAGATGCTGAAGAGACTCTGGCTCGACGGAAAACATTCTTGAGAGAGCTTCATTTCTTCTCTGGGTAACAAATAACTAGAACTTTTAACTAGTGATAATGCCTCTGTTACAAGGCAATTACCAGACGGCGATGGTGAGCCTGCAACAGCCTGCCCTTTCTGTAATGAACACATTTCTTTAGCAAGTATCTCTCTACTCACTGAGAAGGCACAAAGGTACTTAGCGCCTTGCTGTCCTGACATTGCCAGAGAGGGAACGTCCCTAAGACCCTGTGTCTTTTCAAATGCGGACACAGGATGTCTAAGGCTTGTAGCAGGTGATACTTGTTTAATCAACTCCACATTAAAGGGTGTAGGTTTATCAGCTCTGTTTACAACTTCTGTCTGTATTGGTGCATAGGCATTTTTTTCAAAACTGAATGTAACTCGTTCCAGATTAATCACTCCATACTCCGTATCATCCTCCCCTTCCAAGGATGACTGACATTCTTTGATTATAAGGCTGCTATGCTGGATAAAGCCCTGCAAAGCACCTGTTTTTGTTTGCATTTTTGCATGAAAAACATCAACTTTGCTTTCAAGGGTGCTGTACACAGACTTTTGAAAAATCATTGATGGATTGCTGATCCCATCGTAAGTCCTGGCGAATGTGGACTGTGTGACAGTATCATTATAAGATGTCACCTGTGTGCCATCAAGTGGCTCAAAGGTTTTATCTTCAGCAGGAATAGAAGATCCATTAGTTTGGGTACTTCCAATGCTAGAAAGCACCAGATTAGAGGTCTCTAGTTTATCTGATGACTCTTGTTCGGCTTTCCCCCCAATTATCTGAAATGATAAAAGCAAAAGAAATAAATTAATTTAAAAAATCAAGGGCCAAATAGATCTTTTTTTCAAGCATTTACATATGTGAAGAACAGAACAGACAAAGATCAATTTTAGTTTGCTCTGTTCTTTTGAATCTTCATAGGGTAGAGATCAAGCAAATCCCTCTCTTCTTAGGCTTAAAATACCCCCCAAATAGGAATTTGTTTTATCTAAATACACACACACGAGAACTCCAAAACTTTCTTAGTTGCACAGCCTTGTTTTGTTTTTTTTTTAATGGACTTTTGGGAAGAAAAGTGGCTAGACCACTGGCAATTTAAAGACTTGAAAATGCAGACTGCTAAATAGCATCACTTAATTCAGAAATGCAGCAGTAGAGGAAAAAGTGCTCAATTAATTTATTTTTAGTAAGATTAAAAGATAATCTTTAAAGCAAAGAATAACTTATTTTAAACACCAGCTTTCAATTAGACTATAAATGCACTGTCATCTGGAATGTTCCCATGAGGAAACACTAATTATTATCTCTTGTACTCAGAATACACTGATAAGCAGCTTTCCCAAGGTATCAATCTCTATCCTGTTAAATAAAAGTCCCTTACCCCTTAGCTGTCTTCTTAGCTTATAACTGGACATAATCTCTCTCTCAGTTTAATACCTCCCTATTCAACAAAGCAGCAGAAAACACAGTGCAGCTTGCATTAATAAACTCAACTAAAAGGACTGATTTAAACAGCACCAGAAAGGATTTAGCATAAACAGTAACAGAAATACCTCTGGACAATTTTGATAACCTCATAAAAAGGCTGTTTCTTTTCTTCTTTTTCTTAAAGGCTGAAGAATGGTCTTGTTCAGAATATGGTAAAGTGGATTGACCATACAGTTGACCTACACCTGTAGCTCTGGAACACTACGGCCACAGATTTCCTGCCAGATTTTGAAGCAGTCGTGTTGTAAGTCAGGACCTGTGTTTCAAATCTCTTGTTAAAAACATTTCTGCCTTAGTCAAAGAAAGACACTGACCTGAGCAATTGGCAGGGAGGAGCTGAGACTTGGTTTTAAGAGGACACGACTGGCCAGATACAAAGCATAGAAAACTCTTGATGGCACACTCATTCTGAGAACAGTTCTATGACCCTCCCAATCGTACTGTGGCTGATAATGTTGGGCCATAGTCGTGAATCTCACCATGCCTGTGCTCTTAGTGAAATGAAAACTTTGATAATCCTAGTTTGCCCTAGAATAGGGAGTGGTACAGGATGTGTGTGCACCTTTAAAGTATGGGTACAGTATTCAAGAAGATGACGGAAACATATTTCTAAGTATATGCTATAGAAAGTGTTAGGAATCGTTAATTTTAACATTCTACTTTCTACTTAATACTCTTTCATGTTTGCAAGAAAATCATTCCTAATTGGACATTACTAAAGTAAGTTAATATATATTACCACGACCGAAAATACTTTATAAGAGACTAGTGTGTGTATAAATATATATGTAATAATTAAAATCTGCCTGACTAAACATAAATACTTTCTTATTCTAAGGTAGTGATTTTATGTATCTCTTTGAGAATAAGATGAAATTTATGAACCCCATCCTCAGAAAAAGAACGCATACACACGTAACATATATTTTATGTGTACACATATAAACACACACATATGTGCATATATATACATAAATACATCCACAGAATTAGACACTGAGAAACAGCTAGAGTGTCCAGATCTGAGTCTTGGCCGGACAATTTACTATGTGCCTCCAGGCCATTCTGTACTTCTCCATCCTCAGTCTTCTCACCTATAAGATGGGTGGCACGGTCCTTACCTCACCCGGCCGTGTGAGAATTAACTGAGCTAATGCGAGTGAAGGGCTCAGACCAGTCTCTGGCCCACAGCGTTCCACCAGTCTTCATTCTGATGAAGATGAGCATCTGCAGACACTCACAGACCCTCTGAGGCTCACCCCTGGACCTGCAAATCCCCACGGAAGCCCAGGTACAGAAACTCAATGTTAACACAGGCACTGAAGGTGCCCAAACCCATGTAAAATTATTCTGTAATAAATCTGCTCTGAAAGCTTAAAAAGGCAGGTATTTTGTCAATCCATTTACTTAGAATCTTGATACAACTTTTTAATTTGCTCCAATTAAAATTCGATTATCAGGCTTCCCTGGTGGCGCAGTGGTTAAGAGCCTGCCTGCCGATGCAGGGAATACAGGTTCGTGCCCCAGTACGGGAAGATCCCACATGCCACGGAGCGGCTGGGCCCGTGAGCCGTGGCCGCTGAACCCGCGCATCTGCAGCCTGTGCTCCGCAAAGGAAGAGGCCACAACAGTGAGAGGCCCGCGTACCGCAAAAAAAAAAAAAAAAAAAAAAAAAAAATTCGATTATCCGTCCTATCAGTTGAGAACAGTGAAATGAAACAAAGTGTATTTTTCATATTTACAAACAGTTATCTGCAGACTATGAGAGGTCTGGCATTTTATTTACTGTCTCAGGATTTGTTTTCTGTTTTGGTGGTACGCGGGCCTGTCACTGTTGTGGCCTCTCCCGTTGCGGAGCACAGGCTCCGGACGCGCAGCCTCAGCGGCCACGGCTCACGGGCCCAGCCGCTCCGCGGCATGTGGGATCTTCCCAGACCGGGGCACGAACCCGTGTCCCCTGCATCGGCAGGCGGACTCTCAACCACTGCGCCACCAGGGAAGCCCTCAGGATTTGTTTTTAAAAATATTTTTTAATATATTCAATTTTAGTTTCCTTTAAGGTTTATCAAAGATTTTTTATATTTATTATTACTGCATTTGATCCATAAACACTATTATAGGTAAACAGAATAAGTATTATTCACCTCTTTTAAAAGATAATAAGCTCAGAGAACAAGTAATTTGCCCCAAATCATACAACTAAAAAGCTACATAATTATGGTTGGCTCCCAGATCATCTGAGGCCTACGATTTTTTTCCTCCTTTTGTTTCTTCAATCAGGATGGTAGATAAGCTCCACCTGCAGACAATCCAGACTTTGTAAACTAAGTTTCTGGCATTCTAATCCTTTACATAGCTAGAGAATCCACTTTCCTAAAAGAAACCAATGCCTTGTTATGAATGTGATTTTACGTACAAAAAATATTTCTTCAAAAATAACACCAGCATTTACAGTATTCAGCTTTACCTACCTCATTATTACAGGAATAGATGAAATTCTGGCTTTCTGGGGTCTCTGGATGACCTGCTGTTGCAAACATTTCTTTCTGTTCATTCTGCACCCAAAGCTCCAAGCCTCTCACAGGCGGTGGTTTCATGAAAGGAAGCAGGGGGTCAGTGATTGGGAAGGACACTTTGGCAGTAGGACCTCTGGGAGCCTCATTAGTCTCCAACAGAGGGTCTACGGAGCACCTTTCCACACCGGAGGACTCTTCAATTTCACTGAATTCAAACGATTCTAACGTGCTATTTATGCACACGTATTTTGCTGGGTTGCTGTGTTCTACTACTTTTCGGGATGATTGTATGACTTTGTTTTGATTGCTATAAAACAGAGCTACCCACATATGAAGTAAAAGCTTCACTTCTTCCATGGTATCTGGTAAATCAGTATTCCAAGGCCTGAGATTTTAAAGAAAGAAGAAACCAAAATCATTGAAAATGACTGTTTTAGTTGATTATCTTATAAGTAAGTGCCTTAATTATTAACCTTAGTTTTTGTGTTCATTTTTATTTTAAAAATTACATGAACATGAAACAATGAGTAAGATAAAAATGAAGTTGATATAACAAATGATTACAGTGAATCTGCTTGGTATTATTCCCAAGTTACTGGATCTTACACACTTCCTTCTCCCTCCCCAGAGTTTAGCACAAGTATCCCTTCTCGCTACATTTATCTCAACAGAAAAGTCCATCCACTTTCATCCAGGGTCACTCCCACTCACCCGTGTAGTGCTCTGACTACAGTCTTCTCCAGGGGGTTGTTGCTATACTTACTTGCCGTCTAAGCTGAACACGTAATCTGCTTCCCATACGAAAGTGACCTTAAAGGAGCCGTCACAGCTGAATACGGCACGAGAGCGGCAGAAGTCCTGCAGGCTGGAGGGCAGCACCCCGCTCCTGCGCCTGAGCGCTGGGGCCTCGGAAAGCTGCTGCAGTGGGGAGGTGACCTGCTGATGCCGAAATGGCATCACTTTCCCCACTGGGGTTCCCGCTTCAGGGCCTCTTGTGCCATTCTTGGCAAACGCAGGGCCTGGGGCCCCTCTCTGCTGTAGATGCTTCTTTGAATGTTCTGCAAGGAGCAGGGCATAGGAACGCTCCACAGCAACGACAGAGCTTTGGCTTGCGTCGGAACTTTCTAGGGTTTCCTCGGGCAGTGCTGACTGGGCTTCTGCAGGGGCCTGAATGCCAGCAACCAAGCTTTCTTCCTCCTGGCTGACCGTGGGGTCTGATGTCAGATTACCCTTATCAGAGGAGGGCTTGGATAACGGTCCACCTTTTTGACTTTTAACTCCTCTATGATATTCATGGTCTGATGTACCACGCAAAGAATGTTCTTTAGAAAGCAAAACATCGTTCTGTGGCAATTCAGAGGAGCAGGGCAAGTTTCTGGGCTCAGAGGATGGTGTGGTAGAGGTAGCAGCGCTTAATGCAAGATCAGCCAACATATTTAGGGCCTGGGAGTCACAGTTGACAATGGAGTTTTCAGGTGGGTCTTCTGGAGCCACTGTGATATTTTCTGGTTGAGCTGTACTTATGCTAATAACATCTTCTCGACCATCTGAAATTTCTGATTGAAGCTGTGAAGAAGTTTCTCCTTTGGCTTCAGCATAAAAGAAAAAAAGACACATAACACTTGATTTCCATAGAATTAATTCTTTGTCATATTCCTATGGTTCAGTGAAAATCAACAGTTAAGTCAACATATTCAAGAAAAACCTCTTGATATGTTGCATAAATTGTATGTTAAATTTTTATTACCAGAGTGAGGTCTTGTCCAACTTCCTGATGTATTATAATGTATTTACCAAGGAACAAGTCTTAAGGAATGTGCATATTAATTTAAAAAGAAATCACCCTTCAAAACTGCATGTACTCAGGCTTCCCTGGTGGCGCAGTGGTTAAGAGTCTGCCTGCCGATGCAGGGCATACGGGTTCGTGCCCCGGTCCAGGAAGATCCCACATGCCACGGAGCGGCTGGGCCCGTGAGCCGTGGCCACTGAGCCTGCGCGTCCGGAGCCTGTGCTCCGCAACGGAAGAGGCCACAACAGTGAGAGGCCCGCGTACCGCAAAAAAACAAAAACAAACAAACAAAAAAAACCTGCATGTACTGACCTACACACAAGGCATACTGCTCAGCTAAAGAAATATACAAAGAGAAAAAAACAAAAACAAGAAAACAAGACTCCTGCCCTCAGAGAGCTTACAATCTCGTGAGAATCTAAGAATTTCTAAGTTTAAAGTGTATATTATAGAAGGTTAATGTACTTTCTTAGAAATCATTTCCCTTGGCAAGTTATTAGAGGAACCACCTAAGTTCAAAATAGAGATGATTTTTAACCGTACTGATGTTTAATTATAATACGTTACGATACAAATAAAAAATGAGAAAAGTAAGAATATTCAGAATCGCCAATTAATTTCAAGTTTTAAAACTTCAGTTTCTGCATTAAAAACATTTCCTCTCTATTCTATCTGCAAAAAAGCAAATCTCCTCATCTACTGATAATTCTCCTTACAGCAGGTACTCAAATCTACCCACTGGCATTCGGTCAGAAAACTAACATTCTCAGGTGGTTTACTTGCCTTCTCAGGACTTTGATTCAGCCTTTTAAAATGTGATTATCATGAAGGACAAAGTTCTCAACAATACTGGGCAGTGAGTCCCTGTAGCAGGTGGCTGGATGGACAGAAAAGCCAACTGTGCTCCTCTTTATAATTAGCAGTAGCAGGTCTGAAATAAATTACTAACCTGTCCGCAAAGCCCAATGACAGTACATTTACAGAGAAAACTCTGGCCTATGAGGTCATCAAACAGAATGACAAGAGTGTGTGTATGGTGAGGAGGGTAAAATTAATCAACCACTGCCCAGTTTTTATTTAAAATATCAAAGCCCAACGGGGTGAGGTACGAGAAAGTGGCCCAAAGAGGGCTGTCTCGTGAACCCTCCGGGTGTACTGGAAACACATTCATTTTAGGATCTGATGTGTTTACTGACACTAAGTTCATTCTATCCTTAAATACTATGGTTCTTACACTGAGTATCACTATGAGGAAGGTCAAATCTAGAGAACACTGTATTGAGTCAAGAAAAAGGGTTCATTTTCATATGTGTCATTTCAGGTAAATCATTTAATAACTGACTTGCTAGAGGTTTTCAATTAATTAAAAATACAATACTGATCATCTATCTCTTTTAAGAAATATAGATAAAATGATGCCAAATAAATTATAAAAAATTAAAGAGTTCAGTAAATAAAAACTATATTGAAAACTTTAAAAAGGACAGAAAACCATTAGTTTCAGTAACAAAATGATTGAGCCTTCTTAAACTCTGATATTTCAAGTAAAAGAAATGAAGTGGATTAGCATGGGTGATTAAGAAATAAAAGAAAAAATTAACACATTATTTTAAAGGTGGTAATCTTAAAATTTTAACTTGGAATGTGGCTGCACAATATATACAGACACTTGCAATACAAATCGCCCTATTTCTGAATACCCATTCTGGAAACTTTTCATTTTCTGGGCTCACTTTTCTGCCAATGCCCAGTTGCACACCTCCTCCCACTAATCGATTAGCCTACAAGTATATAGAAGCCAATTCAGCACAAGGAATTCTAATGACAAGGCTGGGAATACAATGCATTATGTATGTATCTATACTCATCCTGTTTACAAACTAATTGGAAAGACAGGACCAAGACACACCAGATGATTGGAAAATAGTATGAATTAACTCTTTAACGTTCTCAAAAACCCAAAAAAGAAATGGAAAAAAAAGGAGAAATGAGTGCAGATCAGAGCATCAGGAAATGACTCCGGGTGGACTTAGCTGAGCAGAGGGGACTGCACAGGAGTGACAACAGGCGTGGTTCGTGTGGGTGGCACCATGTGCCTGGCAGGGAAGGCACGCATTGGGAAACGGCAGGAGAGAAATGTGCACCCGTGGGTAAGACCACCTCGTAACTGCCTGGGGAGACAAGCAGAGAGGCTGTGTTGGGTATGACTCTCTACAGGCTGTACGGTGATATGACTGAGGAGCTTTCAGAAAAATCTTCAGCCATAAACAACATTAACGAAACTGAGGAAAGGGACTTCCCTGTGGTCCAGTGGTTAAGACTCTGCGCTTCCAATGCAGGCAGTGGGGGTTCGATCCCTGGTCAGGGAACCGAGATCCCACATGCTGCAAGGTGTGGCCGAAAAAATTTTTTTAAACAATGAGGAAAGAAGAAACCAAGCTCATCCATAATACCATCACCCCAACAAAACAAGCGTTTCTTTCCCTGAATTCCACTAAATTTGAGGCTTTTAAAAAACCTAAAGGTAGATGAGAGAAAGTAGAATCATGAGATTAGACAGAAAACTGATGGAAATACAGAGATATGAGGAAATGAAGGTTTTTCTAAACAAAAAACACCACCACACATACAACACAGTAGGACTCAATACCGAAGATACTGTAAAATGTATAGATTTTGCAGCTTGGTGGAGCTGCACTCTACTCAGAGAGACGGGTGTGAAGAGGGACATGGAGCTGGGAGAAAAGTGAGGTCCGCGGTGATGAGGGAACGTGCCAGCAACGAGGAGGTTCCAGCAGGTGGAACACGGAACCAGCAGTCAGCTGCTGGCTCACAGAAGGAGACTTGGTTATTCACTTCCGCACAAGTAGAAGTAGAAAAGTAAAACTGCTTTTAAAATTAATTTAATGCCTTTTGAAACCAAATACAGGGGCTTCCCTGGTGGCGCAGTGGTTGAGAGTCCGCCTGCCGATGCAGGGGACACGGGTTCGTGCCCCGGTCCGGGAAGATCCCACATGCCGCGGAGCGGCTGGGCCCGTGAGCCACGGCTGCTGAGCCTGCGCGTCTGGAGCCTGTGCTCCGCAACGGGAGAGGCCACAGCAGTGAGAGGCCCACGTACCGAAAAAAAACAAGAAAAAATACAAGTGAAATACAGGATTCGAGATTACTGACTGCTTTGAACCATGTCTTTACAGTTCCCTCTGGACAAACCTATAATATCTTCTATAACTGATTATGGTCCAGAAAAATACTGCCAGATGCTACTTGCTTGTGAATTTAGTCATTAAAAAAGGCCATTTATACTTTAACTCTGCTAAACAGTTCATGTTCAGGCTTTCTGCAGAATGAAAAGTAGGGTCTATTTAGTGAAGGTATGAATCTTGGCACTTTCTTATTTATTCACAATGGGAAACCAAGTTACTTGTCCTGTCAGTGTCTGAACTAAAGAAGACCACAAGAACGTGACAGATTTCAACTGATCTTATACTGTTTCAATATACTACTTTATAATCTCGATTAGTCTGTATTACGGTGCTGAAATTTACAGGAAGAGGACTTCTTACCAGGTTGTGGCTGCTTTCTGATTCTGGGATTCTGATTGCCTTTTACTATATTTTCCCTCTGTTTTTGTGGAGAATTCTTCACAGGTGGCTCAGCCCTTGGAACAGTTTTGACTGGAGATGTCTCTCGTTTCCTTGCCCTTTTAGCATTCGTTGACCCTGGAACATCTTTAGAAATAGGAGCTTCTTGGTTTTTCCAATCCAATTTGGTTGTCTGTACAAACTGTGCAGTCAGCACTTCAGCACCTTATGCAGAAAAGACACCGTTTTCTAAGGGGTAGGGGGCGCACCTTATGCAGAAAAGACACCGTTTTCTAAGGGGTAGCTTTCCTTTGATTTGTTTTGGGGGGGAAACTTTAATAATGGGGAATAAAATATAAAATTGGGGGTATTTCATTAAAAGATTTTTGAACTTGCTAAGTGTTGGTCTATATCCCTAATTAGGATTAGGAGAAAAATATCAGAGTAATAACTTTATAGAAACAAGGCATGACTTAATTTTTAAAAAAGATTCCATAATCTTTGCTGACTGATGTGGCAGGTAAGGCTGAACATGCTAGTTCACAGCACAGGGTGACGGATAATTCAATTTACACAAAAGCGACACAGCTCCCATAAAGCCATATGGTTAAAACCATGATCACACTGTAGAGAAGAGACTGTAGGTTCACAAAGAGCCATCTTACATATTTTCCTTCACTACACCTAAATATCAAAGCTTTAACACTGCCTGAAAAATCATCTCTTAAGAGAAGACAGAGGAAGGTACATTGAAGAAAGTCCTCTTCTGATTTAACTTCCTATAAATCTATTATAATTGCTCATTTCTCTTACAAAATGCTCAGCTTTACTTCTCGCAGGGAAGGAAGGAAAGAACTAAAGGTGGGGGCACATGAGGAGAAAAAACTATTAACAACCTGCTTGTATCACACGCAGAAAGTGTTTCAATCCTTTAAGAGTTAAAAAAAAATGTTAATAAATGTTCCCTGTGAAAACGTTTTCCCCATTGACTATATAAAATAATCACACGTGTGAATGTTTGCAAATATTTTAAAATCACGTTATATGGAAAATACTATTTCTAATTGATTGAGAACAGAAAACATATTAAACAGTTTCAGAATGTGATGGTTATTAGTGAAATGTAGAAAAGAGACCAGTTTCATTTTATTCTTTTGAAGGTTAGAAAAATAAACGGTTTTTTAAAAAAGCTTTTAGACTCTCTTAATGTTGTACATTTCCCTGGGTCTAATTATTTTCTTCCCTACTAAACTATCAAAGGCAATAAAGCAGCAGTTTTGTTTTTAGAGTAAGACTTCTGATTTTATACTGGTTACAATTTCTAAAATTTTTAGCATAAAAAAAGGCAAAATATAAGTCAAGCAGGAAAACTGTTAAGACTAAATTAAGAAGAGAAAGAAAATAAGATGAGATGATCAAGACTAGGGGAAGCGTAACATCTGCACGGGCGGGAGGGGAACATCTCTCACAACCTAGGTCCTGCGAGGAAAAGGAGAAACACGAAACAGGTGACCCTGCACGGACTGCCCTGCTTATTTGCATCACTCAATGACATGTTTCTCAAGCTGCATGCAATAACCCATGGGTGTATTATAAAATAAACTTAATGGGCTGCAACCAGAATTCTTTGTTAAATGAAACAGAAGATATCAGATTGTATTACACATAGTTAGGGTAAATGCTTCCTGAAATTTCTGTTTCAGTAATGTATGAATTTGTGTGTACTGGACTACAATATACAATGTATTTCTTTTCTATTTTTTTTGAGCTTTTGTGGTATTATATTTAGTCATCTTGGCTGGTTTAATCACATCGTTGTTGTTGTTCATTTTTTGGCCACACTCTGTGGCATGTTGTGTCTTAGTTCCCTGACCAGGGATCAAACCCGTGCCCTGTGCACTGGAAGTGTGGAGTTGTAACCACTGTACTGCCAGGGACATCCCTAAAACATATTTCTTATAGTGGATGAAATTAGCACACTTGAGAAACAGTGACAACATATATGTTGAATTATAGGTAATTTATTTAATACCTTTAAAATGGTTCATATAGAGAGAAACCCAATATGGTTGGCCTGGAATTTGTGAGGAAATGTAGAGTGTGAGTTGCTGCTTCATACTGCCGTTCTCTCTACCACCCTCCTAAACACACACACACACACACACACACAATTTCTCAAACTATAATTGGCCAGAAATAACTACTTGTTAAACCACAGGGTAAAATCTTAATTATCTAGGATCCTGGGGATCCACACACCTCCAGTGTTTCTTCTTTAGGCATCAGAATTTTAAAATTCAAAATACTATAGATAGGGTTGGCAAATTTTTTCTGTGAAGGGCCAGACCTCAGTCACAGCCGCCCACCTGTGCCAGCACAGTGAAGTACAGAGACAACAGGTAATGCCTGAGGGACCCTTTGGCCCAAGTCTGCTCACCTCTTCGCTAAGGGGTCATAGAGCATAAGTTCCCTAGTTTTAAACAAAATACACCACACATAATCTGAGATGACTCTAAGCCAAAATTGTGTTATTTGTCGTGCTCTGTTCACTGAAGTGCATTTGACTAACATTAAATGGCTCTGGACGCTGATTCTCCCTCAGTTTTCAGGGGGCAACAAAACCACTTGAGGAACTGTTTCAATATATATGTCTCGAGGCCACTGGACCTTGTTTCAGTAGGTCTGTAGTAGGATCCAGACGACCACTTTTAAAACACACAAAGGATTAGAAATTCTGCCCCAGGATGCTCTAGTTCTGGGAGAGTCCAGGCACTTTCCCCCCTCTTTAAACATGTTCAGGCTATCACTTATCAGTTTTTGCCATCTGTTCTTAGTGTGCCTGATTTTAGCAGATCCTCTTCTTCCACTCGAATTTGTCCGAGGACAGTTCAGAAACTGAATGACCTTATTTCTTAGACAGGTAAGTAAATAACTGAGTGATGATTTGAGCAGTTTTACAAGTGAAATACAAGCTTTTGGTGGGTGGGCTTTTGTCCTATTTCTTGATTTTCATGTCATCTAGATTAGCGCTTCTCCAACTTTAGCATGCACACAGATCACCTGGAGAGAGCTAACGGACACTGTCTAGCTACAGTCCAGGATGGTCACACAGGAACAGGGTTAACACACAACAGTTATTACTAATTGCTCATCTGAAAATCCATACAGACCATGCTTACCGTTTTCTCTTTTCTGACGGAACTTGAGAGTTGTGCGAGAGTCTGGACGCTTCTTTGCTCCACCACGAGTTCTTCTGGGAAAGGGACGGCACAACTTCACCCTTTTACTCTGTACCACGGGCAGCGTGCCTGCTTTTCTCTTACGCTGAACTCTCAGATTTGATGCGGGACTTAATGGGACCAGAGCTCCCTGCCTTGCTTTAAACATCTCTTCAGAATTCTTTTGTGTTTCTGTTTCTTTTCTTACTTCTGCCGCTGAGTTGTGAAATTCAGCACCTGGAGTCATAACTAAAGAAAATCCAGCATCACAAATTCCATCTGAAATACCTTATTTCTTGGACAGGTAAGTAAATAACTGAGTGATGATTTGAGCAGTTTTACAAGTGAAATACAAGCTTTTGGTGGGTGGGCTTTTGTCCTATTTCTTGATTTTCATGTTATCTAGATTAGCGCTTCTCCAACTTTAGCATGCACACAGATCACCTGGAGAGAGCTAACGGACACTGTCAAGCTACAGTCCAGGATGGTCACACAGGAACAGGGTTAACACACAACAGTTATTACTAATTGCTCATCTGAAAATCCATACAGCCCATGCTTACCGTTTTCTCTTTTCTGACGGAACTTGAGAGTTGTGCGAGAGTCTGGACGCTTCTTTGCTCCACCACGAGTTCTTCTGGGAAAGGGACGGCACAACTTCACCCTTTTACTCTGTACCAGGGGCAGCGCGCCTGCTTTTCTCTTACGCTGAACTCTCAGATTTGATGCGGGACTTAATGGGACCAGAGTTCCCTGCCTTGTTTTAAACATCTCTTCAGAATTCTTTTGTGTTTCTGTTTCTTTTCTTACTTCTGCCGCTGAGTTGTGAAATTCAGCACCTGGAGTCATAACTAAAGAAAATCCAGCATCACAAATTCCATCTGAAATACCTTATTTCTTGGACAGGTAAGTAAATAACTGAGTGATGATCTGAGCAGTTTTACAAGTGAAATACAAGCTTTTGGTGGGTGGGCTTTTGTCCTATTTCTTGATTTTCATGTTATCTGGATTAGCGCTTCCCCAACTTTAGCATGCACACAGATCACCTGGAGAGAGCTAACGGACACTGTCAAGCTACAGTCCAGGATGGTCACACAGGAACAGGGTTGACACACAACAGTTATTACTAATTGCTCATCTGAAAATCCATACAGCCCATGCTTACCGTTTTCTCTTTTCTGACGGAACTTGAGAGTTGTGCGAGAGTCTGGACGCTTCTTTGCTCCACCACGAGTTCTTCTGGGAAAGGGACGGCACAACTTCACCCTTTTACTCTGTACCACGGGCAGCGTGCCTGCTTTTCTCTTACGCTGAACTCTCAGATTTGATGCCGGACTTAATGGGACCAGAGCTCCCTGCCTTGCTTTAAACATCTCTTCAGAATTCTTTTGTGTTTCTGTTTCTTTTCTTACTTCCGCCGCTGAGTCGTGAAATTCAGCACCTGGAGTCATAACTAAAGAAAATCCAGCATCAATAAATTCCATCTGAAATACCGTACTTCTTAGACAGGTAAGTAAGTAACTGAGTGATAATTTGAGCAGTTTTACAAGTGAAATACAAGCTTTTGGTGGGTGGGCTTTTGTCCTATTTCTTGATTTTCATGTTATCTAGATTAGCGCTTCTCCAACTTTAGCATGCACACAGATCACCTGGAGAGAGCTAACGGACACTGTCAAGCTACAGTCCAGGATGGTCACACAGGAACAGGGTTAACACACAACAGTTATTACTAATTGCTCATCTGAAAATCCATACAGACCATGCTTACCGTTTTCTCTTTTCTGACGGAACTTGAGAGTTGTGCGAGAGTCTGGACGCTTCTTTGCTCCACCAGGAGTTCTTCTGGGAAAGGGATGGCACAACTTCACCCTTTTACTCTGTACCACGGGCAGCGTGCCTGCTTTTCTCTTACGCTGAACTCTCAGATTTGATGCGGGACTTAATGGGACCAGAGCTCCCTGCCTTGCTTTAAACATCTCTTCAGAATTCTTTTGTGTTTCTGTTTCTTTTCTTACTTCTGCCGCTGAGTCGTGAAATTCAGCATTTGGAGTCATAACTAAAGAAGATCCAGCGTCACAAATTCCATCTGAAATACATGGAGACTGAGGACAGTCTGCCAATAAGTCTAGTGCAGTAGATACTTCCAAAATGTACCCATTAGGATTTGAAGAATAAGATCTCAACTGAGTTAAAGACTGTAAAGGGCACTTTTCAGCTGGAGGAGTCAAGTCAAAACCACTGGACACTTTGCCAAAGAATGCAGTCTCTTTAATTCCATCCTGAGAAGCAGCAGTCAATGAAGGACTTTTGTCCACCTTGTACAGTTCTTGGAGATTATGCTTTACTAATGTGTTTGGACAGATTCCTTTTTCAGAAAATGATTTCTTTGCTTCCAGCAGGGCACAATTAAGGGCAGGTAAAATAGGTACCACCTTCAATGAGATGTCATCTTCAACTTTCAAGTCTTTCAGCCCTAAAATATATACACATGTATTAAAAACCCAAAGTTCTTGTTTTTTCAAAAACATGCAGGAAAAAACGCTTTAGATTACAAAATTACAGGATGGTTAAATATGATACAGTGTTTCAAATGGTAATCTAAATAGCAATTAATAGAAGACTTATGGATGCACTTAATGAACATATATTATCTCCATATATATGAAAACACGCACACACAGAACCACAAAAGAGTCACTCAGATGGGATCACCAGGTGAGAATGAAGAAGGCAGGCCCGCCTGCAGCTCCATCTCATCTGACCAGGAGCCCAGCGTGGGCTCAATGCACCGGCATTTAGAGTTGGCAGAATTACTTTTCTATTCTCATCTTCTGCTTTTAAAATGTATCTAATCTGTACCTTATATGACCTACTTCAAATTCTCTTAAGAAGGTAGTCACAGGTGCAAACTTTCAGTTATAGGATAAATAAGTACTAAAGATGTAATGTACAACATAATAAAAAATAATTAACACTGCTGACGTTACATATGAAAGTTAAGAAAGTAAATACTGGGACTTCCCTGGTGGCGCAGTGGTTGAGAATCCACCTGCCTTTGCAGGGTACACGGGTTCGAGCTCTGGTCTGGGAAGATCCCACATGCCATGGAGCAACAAAGCCCGTGCACCACAACTACTGAGCCTGCGCTCTAGAGACTGCGAGCCACAACTACTGAGCTTGCATGCCACAACTACCGAAGCCCGCGTGCCTAGAGCCAGTGCTCTGCAACAATAGAAGCTACCACAATGAGAAGCACGTGCACTGCAATGAAGAGTAGCCCCCGCTAGCCGCAACTAGAGAAAGCCTGCAGCAACGAGGACCCAACGCAGCCAAAGAAGGAAAAAGAAGGGAAATACTAATAGTTCTCATCACAAGGGAAAAAATTTTTTTTCTATTTTCTTTAATTTTGTATCTATATGATATGATGGATGTTCACTAGAATTACTGTGGTAGTTGTTTCATAATGTATGTAAGTCAAATCTTTATGCTGGTAAACCCTAAACTTATATAGTGCTGTATGTCAATTATATAATATCTCAATAAAACTGGAAGAAACTAGAGTTACAACACAAACCAGTTGAACTAAAAGAAAGTAAACCCTAAGTAACCCCCAACTCTCATGGTAACTACTGCTATATATTTCATCACCTTCTCTAGCAAATGCAATTTTTTAATATTATGTAACTAGACTGACTAGTCTGTATTTTACTTCCTCTCCCTGGTTCACTCTCTGACTGAAATGCTAATTTTTCAGCAACTCAATAACCTAAAGGAAAAGAGTACAGGAAAAAAGAGAAAAGGTCAGGTCACTGAGAAATAGGTAATAAAATCCTAGAAAATGTAATTTATCAGTAATAAAAAACCCACAGATAATAAAGACCTTTGGTGCCTACTAAACTGAAGTATACCATTCTTTTTAACGAAAAAGTAACTGCAAAATTAAGAAACACCTAGCTGAATACGTTTATACTTGAGCAGGTATCAGGAAAAGAATGGCAAATAAAAATAAATGGGAAAATGTGGCTAGCCATTAAAATAAAAATTCCTTTCTCTGCGGTTCATTTAGATAGTAAAAGGAAAAATAAAACATGACAAAGTTCTTATGTACTGCTAACAGTTCACGATAAAGCAGCAGTTTTCTAGACAACTTCATTATTTCAAGAATTTGGAAAGGCAGAAGTCAGAACGATTTGTAACAGGCTATTATGAAATCTAAGAAAAAGAACTTTTTAAGTCTGCTAAGCGAAGAGTCACTCAATTTAAAACAAATAACCACAGCACTGAACATTTCTGAGTGACCAGAAATAGAAAAGTGTCTTAACGAACTAGAGGAGGCTGTGAGCATTGAACACAACAATCCAATGTTTACTCAAAAAGAAATCCTGTGCTGTTCAACCCCAAATGGTACAGGAACTAATGTTTCTTATTCAGGTGGTAGTGTACACCTAAAAATAAGAATAAAGGCAGAGCTCCTGCATACGGAGGGAGGCAGTGGGGGAACAGAGCTGGAAGCCAGCTCAGACTCAGCTGTTTGACCTTGGGCAAGTTTAAGTTTCAGTTTCCTCATCTTTGAAATGGTCACAATAAAAATACCTATTAAGGGCTGTGAAATCAATTGTGCCTAGCAGAATATCAATGTAGTAAATGCTTGAAAAATGCAAGCAGCTATCGCCATTATGTTATTATAACTGGTAATATTTTGCTTATTCCAAACAGGTAATGCCAGCAGTTCTCTGCTTTGAGTAGCTGAATACAATTTAAAAACATCAATTAAAAAATTTTTTTGGATTGGTTGTAGCTTTATAAATACTATATACAAATCATGTTTAAACATACACAGTGTGATTATAAAACAATGAGGAAAATTTCCTCATATGACAAAAAGAAATGACTCATTTACTTTAATTTATTTATTTGCTCAGCAAGCATTTATTACTTTTTAGGTGCCTGACATTGCTAAGCAGTAGGGATGCAGTAGAATACAAGAAAGGCAGGCATTAAATAATTATAAAAATACATATTTAAATTATATTGGTGAAAAGCCTAGGGGTCCTCATTGAAGGAAGAGTGGTGATGGGAATAAATAAAGTGATATTTAAACCGACACCTGACAGCTATGGGTAAGTGGCTAGACCAGCACTTCTCCTCCAATTTTATTCATTATCTACCCCCACCAAAGACAGCCTTTCTAGACTTTGTTTCCTAACTGCCCTCTGAAATTCTAATACCACAGATATACTGTATATCTATTTACAGACTGCAGGAGCAATATTTTTTGCCCCTAGCAGGCAATTCCTGGTTCTGGCTTGGGGGGCGATCAACATCATCTGATCAGGGGGAAGGAGACAAGTAGTCCAGACAGAGGGAAGTGCTTCTGTGAGGACCTTAAGTCCTACTGACGGGGAGACTATGATAAAACCAACTCCCAGCTCTTGTTGTTCCATAACAAATGAATCCAGTTTTGGACATGCTGAATGTGAGGACCATCTGAGACATTTAAGTAGAAAGAAATGTCCATAGGCAGGTGGATATCTGAGCATGGAGCAGACAGGAAAGGATAAGCCTACAAAGAAAGGAGATGAAGGATTGACCAGGGAGAGTAAAGGAAGAAAGTTATTTAAGAGAAGAAAAGAGTTACCAGGGTCATATGCTGCTGAGAGTTTAAGATGAGGACTGAAAAATGGCCCACAGGTGCAGTGAACTGCCAGTCCTGGTCCTTACCTGCTGACGGGGATGAATGGAATAAATGCAACCCGTGAAGACCCATCTGCTCCTCTCCAAAACCTACACAGAATGAGAATCAGAAGAAACGTGAGGTTGCTGATCTTATACAATAAAAGTAAACATACTGAAAAACATTTATTCAAAAAGTTGTTCTTACTTGTTTCTGACATTAAGGCTGACGACGTAAGTAAAATGAAAAATTCTCGATCTTCTAAGCATTTGACGATTGCCTTAAACATAAAAGAGCAAGAAAGAAGATTCAATTCCTCTCTCCTTCTCCCTCTACCACATTCTTCAGTGATTTTTAAGCTCATGAAAAGTTAAAGAAAAAAATTCTTGAAATGTCAGTATTTATGGGAATCAGGACAATTTTGTCCCCAGTATCAGAAACTGCAAGCTCCTTAGCATTCAAGTAATCTTGGCCTTGTTATGGCTACATATAATAAATAACTAGAACATCATGGGTTAGTTTTAGGATAGTGTTCAATTACATAACAAATCAATCAGAAACAACGTCTTTCATTTTTTTTCATTGACATGTTGGACATTTCATACTGCTAAGTAGCCGCTCTGTTCCCATTTAGCCACTACAAATTCAAGGTCAATCAGACCTTTGATTAACATGTTAAGCTCATTTTAATACAAAACATATCACAGAATCCTGGGACTAGAAAAACTGGAAGATACCATCCATTAAAAGAATCCTTTCTACAGCTTCCTAAGAGATGAGTAATAAAAGGAAATAACATCATTAGGTCCCCTGGTTATAAGAAATGCAGATGAAAATAAATACTTCTATTTTCCCTCTACCACAGTCTTCAGTGGCATCTTCTGTCATTCTAAATCACAGAGATAACAGCTCTTCTTCCCCATTAGTCACCATTTCAAAAGCCTATATACCCTTAACAAAGATAAAATTCAATGTCATACAATAATTTCTCAGTTAAAAAAACAGAATAAAAGATACCACTTTATAAAGTGATAAAACATACTTCAAAAATTGACAGGTCATAAGCCTACAAATATGATAAATCAATAAATTATTCAACAACTCAAGTATGAAAAAAAGACTTCTTTTCTAATTATTTATTGGAACTAATTATGAGACTGAAACTTCACCCACAGGAACAATCACTATTGTGAGTCTCCAAACATTTCTATCACAGCCCCTATGCATTGGTTGGTTTACATTTTTGTCTCCTATAGTCTTGTAAGTTCCTTGATGGCAGGGACAATTTGTCTTTTTGCTTCTGGCACACAGTAAGCACTCAAGAAAGAATTACTGAATAAATGTATCAACAGTTATATATACCCATATCTTTGGTATTTATCAGCAAACAGATGTAATTCTTGTTTTATCTTTTTATCGGTGTAAAGAGTAAAAGTGACAATAATTAGCTACATTATTCTGAATTTTAGTTTTGTAATATAGATGAAAGTAAAATCCTATATCTGCTTAAAACTGTACATTTCTTTATTCCAAAATATGTGCACGTAAAACAAATATGTAGTGTATCTTATTAGTCTCTCAAATTATGCGCTGAAAGGGCTATATAAAATTCCTATTTTAACCTCTGTGGGGAAAAAAATCATAGAATCTTTGAAATATCTACTTCTAGCCTTTTCCATTCACACACAGAAAAATCCAGCCATACATGTCTTTACCACCTTTTAAAGAAGAGACCTTCCTCAGTACTGTTCTTGAAGTCCAGTGTTGTAGGTACAAGGGACATTTACTGCTCGTCCACTATACACCAGGCACCAAGGTGTCAAAGATGCTTAAGACATGATACCTACCCTCAAGGAGCTCGATGTCTAGGTAGGGAGACCGATATGTAAAGATTATTCATTATAAAATGAGGCAGGAAAAGCAGCCTGGAGCACTGAGAGCGAAGGACCTTATGTGATAAGTAATTTCTGTTAAGTAATTAACACACAAACTGTGAAGTAAAGCTGGGCACCGAGTCTCCTGAGTTCAATACCAGAAGCACTCACAAGTAGACCCTTCACTAATGCATTTTCTCAAAGTATCTTTGACCTTCCTTCCTTTGAATTTCCAAATATAAAATGAACTACACTACTTCGAAAACACATAGCCTGTAGCCCCCGTCGATACTCAGTGGTCACCTGCTCAGCATCCTGTGTCAGCCACTGCACCTCCTTACTGCAGAATGGGGGCCCTGACCTCGCACCCAGCTCTGGAAGGTGGGCTCTGAGTGGCCTGAACTAATCAGTGCGGGCCATTCCCTTTCTAGTTGCTGCTGAGAGACATGCAGATGATGGAACTGGTCTAAGGACAGAAGCCATGGTTTGGAGGACGGGTTCTCTCTGCATGCAAAAAGGAAGCACGCAGCCCTGACTGGCAGCCTAGGACAGAACTATTGCACAGAGGAGGGAGAAGCTGAAAGAAAAAGAGTCCTGAGCAAACAGCACTTGAACTTGCTTTACCATCTAAAACTCAAAAGTAAGCCTATCAAAACTCTTTATTGTTTAAGCCAGTCTGAATTTCTGTTACGTGCAACTCAAGCATCTTACCTGACACTTCCCCCAAGGCAGCTCACCTATCTATTCTGTTAATTTACCGGTTTCATACTGTCTACTATGGGGATAAGTCCGTTGTGCCACTAAAGGGCTGAGCAGACTTGTTTGCTCACTTCCACCATGCACACTGTTTCCTTTGGGATGTTTGGGAATCACTCACTATAAGGTCAGCATCTACTCCTATCCTCAGACCGAGGAGCCCTGGTTAACACAGTGGAGAGGTCTTTGGATGTTACATATTTCTCAGTAGAATCGTGCTTTTCTACGCTATGAAAACAATAGAAGCAGCAACTTTTTCTTCTTTATACACCTATGTGTTGACAAGGGTCACTTTTAAAGAAATATCCCACAAATCAATCTCCTTTGATTAATGCAGAAATATCAGGGATCTACTCAATTCTTCCATCATAAAACAAAAACAACAACAAAAAAGGATTTGAGAAAAACTGTCCTCCTATACTTAAAACCAGGAGTATGAACTGACTAGTGAGACACAGAAAAAGTAAACTAAGATACAAAGGGGATGAACATGTTAGCCAATAAATATCATGTCAATAAATATTAAATGATAAATATCCTCTTAAGGGAATTTCCTGGCGGTCCAGTGGTTAGGACTTGGCACTTTCATTGTTGTGGGCCCGGGTTTGACCCCTGGTCAGGGAACTAAGATCCTACAAGCTGTGTGGCGTGACCAAAAAAAAAAAAAAAAAAAAAAATCCTTTTGAGCAAGCTAAAACAATTCAATCTAGGCAGAGCCAACTAATAAACAGATATCAATTTCTCAATTTAAGGAAAACATAATAATAATATTTTAAACTGATGATTCTTACCAATTGCTCCCTTTTAATGTACTCTGTTAGTTTATCTACTTTTTCCCCTTGTTTGTTGGACAGTTTCACCTCATACATATTGAAGCACATATCTTGGCAACAGACTGTGGAGAAAATCAGAAACACAGAACATTTCCTATTTTAAAATGCTATTGTGAAAAATTCCGTTTCTCCCTAGACCCACCGTGTGGCTGACATGGTTGGTCTTGGTGCTCCGGCCTGGTGTCAGGCCTGAGCCTCTGAGGTGGGAGAGCCGAGTTCAGGACACTGGACCACCAGAGACCACCCGGCTCCATGTAACATCAACCGGCAAGAGCTCTCCCAGAGATCTCTGTCTCAACGCTAAGATCCAGCTCCACCCAATGGCCAGCAAACTCCAGGGCTGGACGCCCCACGCCAAACAACCAGCAAGACAGGAACACAACCCCACCCATTAGCAGAGAGGCTACCTAAAATCATACTAAATTCAGAGACACCCCAAAACACACCACTGGACGCAGCCCTGCCCACCAGAAAGACAAGATCCAGCCCCACCCACCAGAACACAGGCATCAGTCCTCTCCGCCAGGAAGGCTACACAAGCCACTGAACCAACCTTACCCACTGGGGGCAGACACCAAAAACAAAGGGAACTACGAACCTGCAGCCTGCGAAAAGGAGATCCCAAACACAGTAAGTTAAGCACAATGGGAAAACAGAGAAATATGTAGCAGATGAAGGAGCAAGGTAACACACCATCAGACCAAACGAAGAGGAAATAGGCAGTCTACCTGAAAAAGAATTCAGAGTAATGATAGGAAAGATGATCCAAAATCTTGGAAATAGGATGGAGAAAATACAAGAAACGTTTAACAAGGACCTAGAAGAACTAAAGAGCAAACAAACAATGACGAACAACACAATAAATGAAAATAAAAATTCTCAGGAAGGAAGCAATAGCAGAATAACTGAGGCAGAAGAATGGATAAGTGACCGGGAAGATAAAACAGTGGAAGTAACTACCGCAGAGCAAAATAGAGAAAAAAGAATGAAAAGAACTGAGGACAGTCTCAGAGACCTCTGGGACAATATTAAAAGCACCAATGTTTGAATTATAAGGATCCCAGAAGAAGAAGAGAAAAAGAAAGGGTCTGAGAAAATATCTGAAGAGATTATAGTTGAAAACTTCCCTAACATGGGAAAAGAAACAGCCAGTCAGGTCCAGGAAGTGCAGAGAGTCCCATACAGGATAAATCCAAGGAGAAACATGCCAAGACACATATTATTCAAACTATCAAAAATTAAATACAAAGAAAAAAATCCTAAAAGCAGCAAGGGAAAAGCAACAAATAACACACAAGGGAATCCCCGTAAGGTTAACAGCTGATCATTCAGCAGAAACTCTGCAGGCCAGAAGGGAGTGGCAGGACATATTTAAAGTGATGAAAGGGAAAAACCTACAACCAAGATTACTCGACCAGCAAGGATCTCATTCAGGTTCGATGGAGAAATTAAAACCTTTACAGACAAGCAAAAGCTAAGAGAATTCAGCACCACCAAACCAGCTTTACAACAAATGCTAAAGGAACTTCTCTAGGCAGGGAACACAAGAGAAGGAAAACACCTACAAAAACAAACCCAAAACAATTAAGAAAATGGTACTAGGAACATACATAGCGATAATTACCTTAACTGTAAATGGATTAAATGCTCCAACAAAAAGACATAGCCTGGCTGAAGGGATACAAAAACAAGACCTGTGTACATGCTGTCTACAAGAGACCCACTTCAGACCCAGGGACACATACAGACTGAAAGTGAGGGGATGGAAAAAGATACTCCATGCAAATGGAAATTGAAAGAAAGCTGGAGCAGCAATTCTCATATCAGACAAAATAAACTTTAAAATAAAGACTATTACAAGAGACAAAGAAGGACACCACATAATGATCAAGGGATCAATCCAAGAAGATATAACAACTGTAAATATTATGCATCTGACATAGGAGCACCTCAATACACAAGACAAATGCTAACAGCCATAAAAGGGGAAATCCATAGTAACACAATAATAGTAGGGGACTTTAACACTCCACTTTCACCAACAGACAAATCATCTAAAATGAAAATAAATGAGGAAACACAAGCTTTAAATAACACCTTAAACAAGATGGACTTCACTGATATTTATAGGACATTCCATCCAACAACAACAGAATACACTTTCTTCTCAAGTGCTCATGGAACATTCCCCAGGATACATCATATCTTGGGTCACAAATCAAGCCTTGGGAAATTGAAGAAAATTGAAATCGTATCCAGTATCTTTTCTGACCACAACTTTATGAGACTAGATATCAATTACAGGGAAAAAAACTGTAAAAAATACAAACACATGGAGGCTAAACAACACGCTACTAAATAACCAAGAAATCACTGAAGAAATCAAAGAGGAAATAAAAAAATACCTAGAGACAAATGACAATGAAAACACGACCCAAAACCTATGGGATGCAGCAAAAGTTCTAAGAGGGAAGTTTACAGCACTACAATCCTACCTCAAGAGACAAGACAAATCTCAAATAAACAACCTAACCTTACACCTAAAGCAATTAGAGAAAGAAGAACAAAAAAACCCCCAAAGTTAGCAGATGGAAAGAAATCATAAAGATCAGATCAGAAATAAATGAAAAAGAAATGAAGGAAACAATAGCAAAGATCAATCAAACTAAAAGCTGGTTCTTTGAGAAGATAAACAAAATTGATAAACCATTAGCCAGACTCATCAAGAAAAAAAGGGAGAAGACTCAAATCAACAGAATTAGAAATGAAAGAAGGAGAAGTAACAACTGACACTGCAGAAATACAAAGGATCATAAGAGACTACTGCAAGCAACTATATGCCAATAAAATGGACAACCTGGAAGAAATGGACAAGTTCTCAGAAAAGCACAACCTTCCGAGACTGAACCAGGAAGAAACAGAAAATATAAACAGACCAATCACAAGCAGTGAAATTGAAACTGTGATTAAAATTCTTCCAACAAACAAAAGGCCAGGACCGGATGGCTTCACAGGCAAATTCTATCAAACATTTAGAGAAGAGCTAACACCTATCCTTCTCAAACTCTTCCAAATTATAGCAGAGGGAGGAACACTGCCAACCTCATTCTACGAGGCCACCACCATCCTGATACCAAAACCAGACAAAGATGTCACAAAGAAAGAAAACCACAGGCCAATATCACTAATGAACATAGATGCAAAAATCCTCAACAAAATACTAGCAAACAGAATCCAAGAACACATTAAAAGGATCATACACCATGATCAAGTGGGGTTTATCCCAGGAATGCAAGGATTCTTCAATATACGCAAATCAATCAATGTGATACACCATATTAACAAATTGGAGGATAAAAACCCTATGATGATCTCAATGGATGCAGAAAAAGCTTTTGAGAAAATTCAGCACCCATTTACGATATAAACTCTCCAGAAAGTAGGTAGAGGCGGAACCTCCCAAGAACTGAATCACAGAGCTACTCTACACCTTTCACAAAAGACCCTTTTAAGAAGTACTTAAGGGAAAACAGAAGTAAGAGGGCGAGAGAGAGAGTGCACATGCACGCGTGCATGTGTGTATGAAAGAGAGGGTGGAAAAGAACTGGAACAGAGCTCAGGACATGCAGTGTACCATGACATCTGAACAGACCTTTGTGCTCCACGTAATTCTGTTTTCTAAAAGCAGCTTCTGGTAGTCTGTTTTTCAAAGACGACACTTTCATTACATACTTAAACTCTAGTTCGTGTGGTCTAAAAAACAAAATAACAATATCATGTGATGTAATAAACACTGAAACTACAGCTTCATAAGTTTTGGTTTTCGAATATAAAGCAAACAAAAATATTATAACCACAAAAAATTCTTAAATCTATAAACGCCAGATCAAATAATGTACATATTCATAAATATTATAGATTTTTGAGTATGTGACCTCATAAACCATGGTCTGCAAATGTGTTCCCATTTTCTGAATGCATGCATTTCTGTTATAACCAAAATATCCAGACATGTGGAAGAATTATGCATATTGGAACGAGAATCTTCTAGAAATTACACTACGTAAGAACTTTTGATAATATGGGACTGCCGACCATGCAGTGCCACAGGATGAACCGCAGCCAGACTTGCATCATTTCCCCTGACTACCTTTTCCTTCTTTAAAACTCATTTTTAAATACCTGCAGACTTACAGATGCCTCCTTTCCCCCCAAATACTTCTTAATGTGTACCTTAAGAAAAATATTTCCTTATATAACCACAAAACAATTAGCAAAAATCAACAAATTAACAATGATACAGGACAATTTTTTAACCTACAGACCTCATTCAAATGTTGCCAACTGTCTCACTAAGGTCCCTTGTAACAAAAGAAGGTACTTTTTTCTGGTTCAGGATCCAATCCAGGATGCCACATTGCATTTACGTATGTCTCTTTAGTCTCCTTCAGTCTGCAACAATCTCTGAGTCTTTATCTTCAGTGACCTTGATATTTTTGAATAATATAGACCATTTATTTTGCAGAATGTCCCTCAATCTGGGCATGTCTAACCTTTCTTCCTGATTAGATTGGCAGGAGCACCACAGACTGATATCGTGTTATTCTCTGTGCATCGTATCAGGAAGCACATGATGTTTATTCCTCTCCTGGTGACATTAACTTAACCACTTAGTTAAGATGGTCTCTGTAGCTTCTTCCATTGTAAAGTCTTTATTTTTTCCTTTGCGAGATATGTAAATACCATCAAACTTTCACCTACTACATCAAGCCTCCACTGATTATTATGATGTTGCCAAAATGTGATTTCCAAATTCCATCGCTCTTTCTATACCTATTAGTTGCACTCTACAGTGAGAAAGAACTTTCCCTTCTCTCCCATTTATTTATTCACAGAATCCTTAATTTATTCTATGGGCTATAAATTCCCTCTCTCTTCTTAAAAAAGGCCAGTAGAAAGTAAATGATTTCTAATAGCACACCAGTTTTCATTTTATTTTTCAATTAAAGCATGTCTAACTTTCAACAGTTTTGGGTGCAAACTAAGAATAGATTAAACAAAAAGATATCACAAGATGCCCTTCACAGTTCTCTCTGCAGAAGCAAGTACTGTAATTCATCATAATGTAAATACATGTAAAGGCTACTCTAATACTAGTCTAGGAAAATCGTGTGAAAATTAAAAAGCTAGATACTGCAAACCTTATAAAGATTCTAATAGAATTCAGTGGCTAGAATCTGTTGCATCTGTTATCTAGGCAAGTCCAAGTTGTTTCTTGGGGAAAGTCAAACTTCTAGCATCAAGTAAATTAATTTAGCCTGAGAGATCATTTTCCCATAAATAGATTAAGATACTAAAATATAAAAAGTGATTTGTCAAAGATTATAAAACTAACTTATTTCAAGGCAACGGTCAGATTTATATCTGAATTTAGGTCTCCTGTGTCATGGCCCTGTGCTCTATACATCTCCCCAGGAGTAATCTAAAACCAAGAACAGTTGCTGTATTTCACACCAGTGCCAACAAGCAAGACCTCAAAATGAGAATCAAAAAATTATACAAGCATCAGTAAAGGCACTTATTCAATACTTACAGTTGTTTTGGAACCAATGTGCCGTAAGAGGACCAAAGAGTTATATCACACATCAGACAGCCTTGAATAATTAATTTCCCTTTCCATGGATAGATGAGAACTGTGAGAAATGAGGGTAAGAAAGAAACTGATTATTTTATTTATGAACAAAACATTTACTTAAAGAAACAGCTAAAAGAACCAATTAAATAATTTCTTACCATCTTCTTTGAGTTCAAGTCTAGGGGGAAAAAAAAGAAGCATATTTTATAAGAGCAAAGGAAAGAAATCCAGTAAAACAAAGTATGTACATAATTACTTACTTGCTTTTATGATTATGAGCTGGTGCTGCCATCTTTTTAGGTTCCCTGTACTGAAAAGCTACAATCACATAAGGACAGATCTGTCTGGGTCGCTCAATAACAGTGCTGCCTGAAAGTTCATAGAGGTAATACTGAAAGAAGCAAAATAAGTATTATCAGGGTAATACTACAGAATTCCACGTGCATCAAGTTTATTTCAACCCTACCCAGCCCCAAAATTTAACTCCTTAGATTTAGAAATGATTTATTCCCAGGTGACTATACCTGATTCAGTTCAAAGGTGCGAAACTGACTTGTCTTCTGAGAAAACTTGTTAGTACTTACAGCCACGTGGCAATCATAGCCAGAAGATGGGCTGGTATAGTTAGTTGTATAATTCTCAGACACAAACTTGACTCTTCCCTAGAATGAAAATATTAAGACTAATCAAATGTTTTCAAATAGCAATAATCTGACTCTAGGATTTATTTAAAAGTAGCCTAATAAAGAACATATACACATGTTTGCTGTCAAGGTCCCGCCTCTTCATCAACAGGACCACCAAAGGCAATACTAAGAAGACAAATAATATAAATGGTACTTCAGTGAGCAATCAAAACCTGTATTCTCTCCCCATCAAACAGCTTATGATGTTGGGCAGGGCTGCCTTCTAAGCAGTAAAGTAAGGAAGACTGAGAGCACATAGGCAAAAACTAAACAGCAGTATCCACCAGACAGGGTGGGATATGGGGGCACGAAACCAATGGCGAGGCACAATCTGACATAAGCAAAAAATGTTTGTTACCTGAGCTGACAGGCACGTTGTCTGCGGCAGAACTACAGCACTTATCACAGAGCAGGAGAGGGAAGAGTAAGGGAGGGAAGCAGTGACTATGAGCCAATGCAATGCTACTTTCCCTCCAGTTCTTGGGGACAAGTTTTGGAATATGAAGAGTTCACACTCTTAAAAAAATCAGTAGTGTTAGGTTTATAACCAAAGAACTTAAGATAGTAGGAAAGCTAAAACAAAAGCAAAACCAAAACGAGACCACAGAATATGTCCTCAAAAAGCCCCCCAACCTCTAAAATTAGAGTTTTCCTACTATTTGAGTGAAAATTCTAATTGCGTGATTCATTTATACTGGACTATTTAAGGGCATTTAAAAATTTCTGAGATCATCAGTTGCAGGTGCCCCATGAAACTGTGAACAAGGTCTCAATGTTTTAGGGGTTAAAAAAATATATAAAGGTTTCTCATTTTGACAACTTAAATCAATGAATGTTGCTTTCTAAATTCATCTCTTATAACTGAAATCACACTGCTTTATAAGCAGCTACTCGTTTTCTGTTATTTACTATTTAAAAAGTGGCATTGTGGGACAGGGTGAGAGGAAAGCTTTTCACTGAATACCTGTTGTATTATTTTGAAGCTTTTTAAAAAAAAACATATTCATAGATCATCTATAAAATGAATTTAAAAAAAGCTTTGTCCGTAAAGGAAAGCAAAAAGCAGTTATTTTCTCTGACTTTAGATAGCTGTCTTTGGCAAGGACTATGTGTAGCAAATGATCTGCAAAGAACATTATCACAGACTGATAATCTTTCATTTTTAAAAGAAAAATTACATAGAAGCACATTTAGTCTTTACCTTAATTAGATTAAAAATTACAACATAACCAGACTTCCCATGATACCAAGGTCTTGCATGAAGATAGTCTGAGTATTTGGAAATGTATACACCTATAAAAGTATAAAAATAGATTAATTTACACTTTAAAAAGATTATTTACACATGGGTTACCTTTAACTGAACAAGACAACACAAAAGACAAATAAATGCTAACATTAAAAAACTATTTTGAAACTGCTTACCTTTTAAAAACTATTTGAGATATTCTAAAGGTATGGAAACATTAGAGCTAAGATACAATACATCTGTTCGACAACCAGTTTTCTATTTGGGTATGGTAAGTGAAAAGGGATAAGAGTATCACATGTTTGGAAAAGTCTTCGTGAGTCTGTTTTTTCTCCATGCAATCATTCAGTGAAAAGGCCTACAGTAATCTGATTCTCAAGTCATTTTTTGCAAAACATCTCAGTAAGTACTCATATTTAAGAATGTGTGCTGAGGTCTACTACACTGCAGCTGTGTGCCAGGCAGCAGTGCCACAAAGGGAAATACAACGAGGTCCTGCCTTCAAGCAGCTTATTCTGCTGGGCTGTGAATTCCAGGGAGGCGGGGGTTATATCTGTTTTGTTCACCACTGTAGCCACATCACAGCCCACTGCAGCTTAAGAGAGAAGTGAGTCTCAAGAGGGGAGAGACTCCTTTAAGTTACGACAGGAGAAGAGGATCCCCACCCGGCAGCAGCAGTGAGAATAAGGAGGAAAGGACACATTTCAGAGATATTCCTGAAGTATCTCTTTTGAAACATAAAAGACAATGGTGAGGACATGGATATAGCAGACAGAGCAATAAACTTGTGGCCAGGAGATTGGGTTCCAGTTCCAGGTTTTTCACTTACTGCTAATAATAACCATGTGACTGAGGAGTATGTCACTTAAGCGGGCAAGGTGGGCATGAGTATAGATACATAAATCACAGGGTTCTCAGGAAGATTTAAAAAGATCCATAAACTTTTAAAACTGTAATACACTACAGTAATATAAAGGATTACTTTCATACACAGAACTATCCATTTCTATTTGAGCCCAAAACTATAGAACACACACAGGCAGTAGTGCTATTTTATTATTACCCCCAGTACATGTGATGAAGAAGATTGTGTATTTATAGGAGCAATCCAGCCTCTATCTACTCCACCACCCTACTGAAGCCAGCCTCTCAAACATCAACAATAAACTCATGTGACTGCAGTAAAGCGCAAAAATGGCCTTAATTTTTAGAGATGTAAGCTGAGGTGTTTGCTTGTAATTCACTTTCACAATTTTCAGAAAAAAAAACTTTTTTAAACAAATGAAGAGAATAATGCAAAACATTATCTGTTAAACGTAGGTGATAGGTATATTATACTATGCTCTCTACTTTTTCTATGTTAGCATTTTTCATAATGAAAAGAAGGGGGGGGTTAAAAAGAGTAGGGGAGAAGGAAAAAAAGGTTTTAGGTAAACTGTTATTGGGGTTATGAACTTATCCCCTTTCATGTCCTTTAGAAGAGCTGAATGTAAGTTTAAAAAAACATTTGTTTTACACAGAGTTACCATATGAGCCAGCAATTCCACTCCTAGGTATAAACCCAACAGAAATGAAAAAACATGTCCACATAAAGACCTGGACAAGAACGTACAGAGTACCATTTTTTTATAATAGCCAAAAAGTAGAAACAACCAAATGTCCATCAAGTGCTGAATGGATAAAGAAAATGCGGTACAGTGGAATATTATTCAGTCAAAAAAGGAATGAAGTATATGCTACAACATGGATGAATCTCAAAAACACTAAGCTAAGTAAAACAGTTAGTCACAAAAGGTCATATACGATCCCATCTACATGGAATGTCTGGAATAGGCCAATCCATAGGGGCAAAAAGTAGAGTACTGGTTGCTTAGGCTGGTGGGAGTGGGGAGTGACTGATGAAAATGGTCTAAAATTGATTGTGCTGATGGCTGCATATTCATTTTAGTGAATATGCTAAAAAAAATTGTATACTTTAAACAGGTGAAACGAATGGTATGTGAATGTTATCTCAATAAAGTTGTTATTTAAAAGAAATGGTCAGCAGGAATGTAGCCATGGAGCCCAGTAATCCTTCTCAGTGCTGATCTCCAACTTCTGTAGCATCTGACACTGCTAACACCCCTCCTTACAGCCTTCTGTTCTCTGTGAAACTCCACCTCCTGATTCTTCATCCCCTGGACTGCTCTCAACTCCCTCTTCCTAGCCTTGCCCCGTGGCCCCATCCCTTGCTCCCATAACCACCTGAAAGTTCTGCTCTTGCCATCTTTGCTGCCCCATGTAACAATGTTTTTGGCTTCAGCTAACACCCACCCGCTGCCACCTTGAACCCCAACCTCCAGTTCTAATCCCTTTTCCAACTATTTTTACCACCAGCAGGACAGCTTTCAGAAACACTTATGACCACCTCATTATTTCTCAAATTTAGCTCACTGAAGTAGTAGTGTTCATTTAGGTGTAAGCTCCAAGCTAAGCACTTGACACAGTCTCATGTAATCCTCACAGCAAATCTAGATGATAGTTTCATCTATTTTACAGATGAGGAAAGTGAAGCTTAAAGAAATTAGTGCTAATCCACATTCTTGACAGTAAGATTACCTTTCTCTTTTAACTCAACAGCTTCCCTACAATTTCCTCTCCTCCGTGTCTCTCTTCTACTGACAATGTCAGTGCAGTGTAAGTTACCTTACATTTGATTCTTTGTTACTCCTCACATTCCACAGTTGCCAAGGTGCGTCAGTTCCCTCTATTATGTGTTCCTACTGCCATTATGATAATTCAGAAGAAATCCTCACTAGCCCCAGATGACTGCACTGAACTCTTGGCACTGAAAGATACCTTCAGTACCTTTTCTAGTCCAACCATCCTTTTAAAAAAGATAACTCCTATTAGAAAACCTTAAGTCTTAGACTCAAAGCTCATTTATATGTTTAAAGGTCTGCTTCCAAAGATCACTATTTATCATCAATGAAACTAGCATTTAACATAGGTATCTTATGTAACTAACTAAACCCCACTTCACCTTGTAAAAGAGATTCCTTTTCCTTACAGACGTACCTTTCCCTGGGTCACCCAGAGTGCTGATAGCACTGCTGCCAACACAGAGTCCACGCTGACATACCAACTTTGCCTTAAACAAAAGATCGTACTTTGCTTATCATATCGTTCTTGGGAGGGTCCATGAAATAACTCTATAATCTATATACAGACTTTCAATACAGAATCTGTACGTTGTATGCATTCATGGCACAAAGCAAGCTTACGTAAGGCAATTGTGTTTTAGTTAATATTAACAGCTCAAACTTTTTCGTGAAATTTTATTATTTCTGTTAACAAAAATGTCACCGGCAAAACCAAATTAAACAAGCTCACAGATAAGTCCTCTCTTGAAGATTTCTTTTTCAATTACAGCTTGGGAATCACTAAATTTGAAAATGTCTTCTCCGCAAATGCTTTTTTTTTTTTTTTTTTTTTTTAGTATGAATCCATAACATATCTTATTTGGAAGTTAAACAAACTCTCTAGTATTACTATATAATCCATAAGTTATATGGTAATGTTAATTATTCTTTAGCAAATCTATCCCTGTTCTTTAAAAATCATGACCTCAACCGAAATACTACCTTTGAATTACTTTAAGTTGGATTATAGATCTCTAGCATTGCTGAACTGTATCTAGAAGCCACACACATCTCTGGAGACATACCTGCACACAGTAGTCTCCTTCTCCACAATTTAGGTACAACCAACAATATGGATGTTCAATTTTCAAAATAAGGCATGAAACAATTCCAAGTAACTAGAATGCTGAACGTGTTCATCTTGTCCCCAAAATCATGTAATTTAAACTTGAAAAACCTCCACAAGAAATAGAAAATATCTATCTAAACGATGATCGAGAATAGAAAATATCCATTCACTCCATTAAAAGTCATTATTAATACTTAAGGAATCTGTATTAATCAAAATCTCACCACGAGCTTACAAATGTATTCAAGATAAAACTAAAGAAAACCTATGGAAAGTTGTAGAAATCCAATCTCTTTCATGACAAGCTTTCACTGTCATTTACATTGCCACCAAACTAACAAAAAAGACTGATGAACTGGTAATCTTACAAACTTTATAGACCTAAAATACCAATATTTAACTTTAATGATATAATTAATTTTGTACATTAACATCACAAAATTACTTTTCTATGATCGAATTCCCTTACCTGATTTTCAGTTTCAAACAGAAGAAACCCGTAAGTTTCTTGAAGTTCTTCGTGAGTACAGTTACTTGCTTTTTTTTCTTGGTAAAGAGTTTTGTACCGTATAAGGAGAGAATAATCAAATGTTATAAACATGTTATTTTGCCTTGAAAATTAACTTTTAAAAATGCATCATCTGAATTCCTCCTGCTAAAAGACTAATGACATTTATTATTTTTCTATTCCCTAGAATATATTATAATTACCTTTCAAATGACTATTTCCAAGGATCTTTTATTTCAGCTGAAATGGGATAGCTAAAAAGAACTAGGCTTATATATCAAAAATAATGGGTCTCTTTCTTTAAAACTAAAATAAAACAGACACAGTGTGTACCAAGCACCTCACCTCATTTAAGAAAATGTCATTTTTCACCAGTCACTTGACTGTACTGAAAACCATGCTCAGATGCAGAGTCCAAGTAAGAAGTATGGAGAATTGAAACTGCCCTCTGGAAGAGAGAGTCTGAACTCAAGGACACTGTCTCAAAAACTGCAAAACACAAACAAAAATAATGCAACTGTTTAAGATAACCAAAGGATGGGGAAAAGTGGCACACTAAATATCACTGAATACTGATACAGGAAATATATCATCTATGATAATAGGAAATAATCATCTATTTCCTTCCTGTATGATTAAGACATTTACAATGTGTTTTGGCTACCATATCTGGACTATCTTAAAAGATCTCACATGTGAAAATAACCTAAATGGATTATAACTGAGGGTGAATGACTTTTAATGCAAGAATAAATCCCTTTTGGTTTCAAGCTGGGCGCTGTAGCCACACTGGGTAAAAGCAGATGCAACTGTAGTGTCAAGTTGGTGGTCAGCAACTGCTTAGACCAATGCTTCTCATTCTTAAATTTTTTTAAACCTAAGCCACATTTTGATAAACTTACCCTTCCTGTCTTCTCACCAAATCCCCAAGGAAGTCTGTTAGGTTCCTTGGAAGGAGCCTACTACTGCACACTCAGCAAACACATTAGAAATCATGTTTCTTTGGGGCTTCCTCACCAGCCTGTACATGTCTATTAAAATTTACTTCTTATGGGCTGTATTATAAAATCATCATTTTACAAAAATAAAACTTTATTACTTTTCTTGAAAGTGCTTTCTTCAAACCATACCCATGTGTTATCCCAAAGATGCTGGTATACCCCTCCCATGAGAGGCATGCTTCCTAATTGAGAACTACTGACTCAATCCAGTAATTCTCTTGATTGAGCCCTTGTGTCTTTTGATTTTACCAGTCCTCACTTAGCAAGAACTGAGCCTAATGAGTTCTCATAACATTGAACTATTTGATTTGTTTACTCCTTTCTATTTACATCCTCTCTATTCTCTTTAACAAGGTTGGGGGGGGCGGATACACACTGATTATTTGTAAATAATAGAGAGAATAATTTATGTAAGACTGGAAGTTTGGGCCTTACAGTATAAATAAGTACATTAATCTGGCTTCCTACTTATACCAGGACTCTGCCAATTACACTAGAGTTCAAAAGTTAAAGAAAACATAAGCTTTTTAATTAAAATTAATTTATGAACAACAGATTAAAAAACCCTAGACTATTACAGAAATCAAAACAAACATTTCAGTAAAATTCATTTGGACTAAACTGTCCTAATGCTTCAATTCCCAAGGTAATTTAAAAATGATTTTGATAATAATACTTCATCGTATCAAAAATAAAAGATTATAAATAGCAAGGAAAGAAAGAAAAGAGGATGAAACACTTAAGAATATTCTGAAGTTGGCACATCTGATCTATATCGATTGTATCTGACTTTGATTTTTCCTCAGTTTCACCTTCTCTCTTTCAATATCGGTATACCAGTGCTGTGAAAAATATGGATATTCTAAAGAGATTCAAACAGCAAAACACCAGTGATAACAATTTAAAAATTATGGCTTTCTTTAGCTACTTCCTCAAAACAAACTGGGAAGCCTATGCACTTGCAAACTCCTTTTACAAATAATCTGTACAGCTAGCTCAAATGCAAATCAGGATTCCTTTAAAAATTATAATTTTGGAAACCTAGTATTTAAATTTTTTAAAAGGCAATATAATATTTAAAGAATCTAATTATACCATGAGGCTCAATATTTGTGAAAGATGTTGCTTACAAGTGAAAGAAATAAAAGTTGTCATAGCTTTGGAAATGACCAATCTATGATTATCAACTTCCCTAAATTCTGCAAGATGTTAATAGATTATAAGTTTCACAAGTACTGAATACTACATATATCCCCAATTTTGAGCGTCAACGCACAATAATAAACTGAAAACTGTGAGAAATAATGCAATTTAAAAGACCCCATCTAATACAATGTGGGGAGTACTGCTCCCAATAAAGCTAGGACTAATGGTAATGATTTAAAATAAACAAGGAGGAACAAGTAAGAAATGACTTATTTTGTACTTTTATACTGTAACTTCTAAAACCATTTATTTATGGTTAAAAATGCTTCCTTTTTATGTCAGCACTCTCCAAATAGCCATATGTTAGAAAAGTAATAATTTTACAGTTGGCAGAAGGAAAAGCATATCAAAAGAGAAGTTAATGGAAAACCACAGTAAACCCTGAATCTTTCATGACTTCATAATAAATGACCTCAATTATACTCTCAAGAAAGCACAAGTTTCCTGCTCTATAATTAAGGACATAATGAGAATTTTACTGATAAATCATTTGACGTTGTCTCTTCCCACACAATGCGCTTTCATTTAACCGCCTAAAACAAGCGTACAAAACGAGGAGCATTAAATAAATGGATAGTTTCATTTTTTGCTGAGCAATGCACATGCTCTAGTTTAACATTCAAGATGATCAGAATATTAAGAGAAAGAAGAGGGGGCTATTCCACAAAGAAATCTAAAGCAACATCTAAGAAGGTAACTTGAAAAGTACCTGTCTGTAAAGCATAAAGAGTGTCCCTTACGGTTTAAGTGATCAACAAAGAGCACATGGAAAAAACTGAAGTTGAATCAAAATGGCTCTGAAAACTGAGTTAATATTCTTTCCTGTAGCACCTGGCTTTGGGCACGTTTCTCTGCCATATGTGGATTGGATCTTAAAAGTCAGGTCAAGCTTGGGTTTCCCTGGTGGCACAGTGGTTGAGAGTCCGCCTGCCGACGCAGGGGACACGGGTTCGTGTCCCGGTCCGGGAAGATCCCACATGCCGCGGAGCGGCTGGGCCCGTGAGCCATGGCCGCTGAGCCTGTGCGTCCGGAGCCTGTGCTCCGCAATGGGAGAGGCCACAACAGTGAGAGGCCTGCGTACTGCAAAAAAAAAAAAAAAAAAAAAAAAAAAAAGTTAGGTCAAGCTTGACACAACAAGTTGGATTCTGCTCAAAGCGCCCTGCATCAATCTCCCCCATCTCAAAATCCATGACAGGGATACTGAGTGTCTGATTTCGGGACACTTTTTTCTCTCTTTATAACTTCTAATAAGAGAGATAAAAAAATTATAAACCAGCTTCTGATGCTATACCACAGGTATCTATTTTCCATTCTATAAGCATCTGGTCTGAAAGCAAATAATGAGATGAACAAACGTCAACAACTTAGGTGTCACAGTAATCTAACAGAATCTAGCCACTTCTCCATCTCCCCCAGACTTACATGACCACAACTCCTGTTTGTGAACTAAGCAATAGCACTTATCAGAGACAGAAACACTAAGAACCCAACAATATGTGCCATTAAAGGCCCTTATTAGTAGAAGGCAACCTACACCTTTTAATACTCTCCATGCCTATATACTGTATCTCCTCTAAGTAGGTCATTTGACAGTTGTTGAAGGAACAGCCCATTCTTTAATCACCTAATCCTAAAATGTACTACCCTTACCTTTAAGATATCAAAGGACTGCCAGTTTAAGATATATACAGCTTTTTTAGAACACAATTTGGCAGAAAGTAACAAAAACTTAAATGGGCATACCAAATAACCATTCCATTTCTGGGAATCTATTCCTCAGAAATATTAGCATAAGTGCAGGGGTTATATGTCCAAGGGTGTTCCATGCACCAACACCTATAACAGCAAAAACACTGGAGACAACCTAAATTGCCATCAATAGGGAAACACCTTGCACTTACTAAATAAAAACAAAGTAAATCTGTATATACTGACGTACAAAGATATCTATTGTATACTACTGAGTGAATAATATGTATTATCTGTCATTTTGGTAAAAAAAAAAAAACCATAAAAAATTATGTGTTTGGAAGTATACAGAAAAAGATGTAGAAAAGATGGGAAATCCAACCGTTAACAGTATATACACCAATGGTGATTGGGGAGTGGACAAAAAGGAGAACTTATACTTTTGCCTTATATATATCACTACAATTTAGATTTTTCTTACATAAGCATGTATTACTTCTACTATTTAAAATATCTCAATTTAAAATCAAGTAAAATAAATCATAATTTCAAAGAAATACAAATAGAGGAGTGTGACAATTTCTCTTGAACACACACACCTTTTCTGATGCAATTTGCAAACTTAATCACCTATCAATTTTGGACTAATAATTATAAGAAATCTGTAGCTACTGGAAGTTAGAATTTTTAAAAAAGTCCTTTCATTTTACATGATCTAAATTAAAATCTAAAAAACTGTACTGTGCAGCTTTGGATTCATTAGTAATAGCTTATAGCATTTAGTTTAATACCCACTCTTCTCTGATATGAACCTTGTCTCGGTCTTCTCTCACAGGGAATGGAGCTGGGAGGGTGGTCTTAATTCATTTGCACCAAGTATACCCCCGGACTTCTTGACATAGTCCTGTTCTCTGCTAATGTCATAAATGCTAAAATGAAAAAAGAAAAAATTAAATCATAAAGTGAATAGTTCTATTTCAGGCATATCTACTATATAAATAAATGTTTACTGAGCATCTAGTTTGCATTAGGTACAATTTTGTAATGTTTCCCTTCTTTGTCAAGTCTCCAGAGCTAAAGGCTAAATTTGCTGTATAAGAAGTAGTAACACACATAGATTGAAGTGGTTTTCCCCCAATTCTTTAATTTCTAAAGAAAATTTTCTTCGCAGAGATAAACAGGAATCAATTTTGCCTCATTGAAAAAAACCTTTCAAAATGCACAGATTATAGAACCACACCCATGTGCTACTGGCTGGAAATAATAAAATCAAATAGAACACAAATAAAACCTCTCCCCACCCCTACATAAGTAATATTTGATTCACCCTTCATTAAACAAAACTATTAGTGATGACTATTATGTGCCTAGTACTATGCTATACCCTGCATTTTATCAAGACAAACGAGAAAAAGTCTCTATGATGAAAGTGTCCCGGTGGCCTGGAGATCTTAGAATGCGCTCACAAAATACTCCTAGAGTGAGTGTGTGACCTTTGGAAAGCAAGGGCTGTATCTCCTGGTGACAGTGGTCTCAAAGAGGAAAGCAGAGCTGGAAGTAAAGACCCTCCCAAACCAGATTACACTTGCAACTTAGAAAAGGAGTAGCAACAAAGGCACCATATTTTTAAAAACAATCCTCAGCTTCAGGAGCAGAGGAGGGAACCCTTAAGCCTGAAAACTGCTCTGTTGCATCCGTACACTGGGCTCAAACACATCTTCAGAGCTAGAATAAGATGAAGGCAGGGAGAGGGCATCTTTTCCTTTGTCCTCGGTGAGAAAGCTTTCCCAGAATTCTCTCTGCAGGCACCCCATTCTCAACTCATTGGCCAGAACTGAGTCACACGTTTATTCCTAAAACAATCACTAACCAAAGAGAGTGGAATTACCATAATGAGCTTAGAGTAACTAAGAGTCACACAGCCCCCCACTCTCACCCGCCCAAGCTGCTCCTGAAGCATGGGATCACCCCAAAAGCTAGACAAAATTGTGGTTTGGGGGAAGGGAAGAAAAAGGGAGGTGATTACTGGGAAGGCAGTCAACAACATTATCACACTAAGGTCTCAACAAGTTAGTGGTAGGTCTGCACTAGAATCCTGGTCTCCTGAATCCCAATTTAATTCTCCCCTCTTGACATAATGAACGATATAATCAATATTGCTACTTTTTCTAAAGAATCTTAAATATATTCACACAGTTCTACCTCAAATCCTTTTTGAAAAAAGGTGTACTATTATAAAACTATACATGCTATTTTTTGTAAAGTATACTGAATTTCTCAAATAATGAACTGCTTGCAGTTCCTCGTGTGTATCGTGTTTCCACCTCTGCATTTGCTATTTCTATTGCCCTGAAAATGTATACACTAGTGCCCTTTTTTGGCTTATCATTTGAATACTTACTTAGATTTCAGGTATCAGTACCTCTCTGAAACCTTTCATGACATATCCCATCTCAATGACACTGGCTGTTGGTATCACTGGCTACCCACTGTATCATGTTCCAGATTCTCCCACATATCTATAGTACTGATTTCGTTATAGATTTTTCTTCCTGCCACTGGATTAGATGAAAAACTTTCTTGACTGGACCTTTATTTTCTAAATACTTTCTCACTCTTTTTGTCTAATTGTTGTGGCTATTCTATTTTTTAGGAGAGTTCTTCAGCTTTATTATCTAATCCTTTCTTGCTTCCTGAATAATTTCTCTCCCTTTTTTAAAAAAAGAATCTCTTCTTTTACGTAAGTTGTATTTTCTCTTTTCTTTTTAAAGATACCACAGTTTACAGATACTTCTATTTCTATTCCACCCATATTCCTGCCCTGAGAAGTACTTGGTACCTCTAAATCCTGAGCCTTTTCCAGATTCTGTGGAGGGAGTCGGCTTGCTTCTCTTGTTGGCTTACCTGTCTTCAGCCTTCAGCATTCTCTAATCCACTAAATCATTTAGTAATTGACCACCTTCTTTTGTAGTTTCCCAAATACTGATTTCATTTATCTTCTCCTTTCTCACTCTCTTGATCTTTGTGGATTTATATCTTTACTCTGTTACTATGATCTTAGTGGAATTTCCAGAGGAGTGTACAACTGGAGGTGTCACAGACATAACTGAAGTGTCTACTTAATGTAAGTCTTAATTTCTTCAATCAAAAAATGTGCAATATACCACCTACCATGGTAGCTACTATCACCATTATTTTTATTTTAACTTTTATAATTATGAAGACCTCATTTTATTTACTTATGTATTTATCACAGAACTAATTACATATCAAATCTTCAACAAATATTAATTTTAAAAGAATTAATTTTTAGTGTGTATTAACGCAATAACCATTTACTCAAATACATGAAAAGAACAGTCAAAGTAGATCTTCAACGATTTCTTTCAGAGTATTTATCATGGTTTATAATTACATAATCATAATTATTTCACTAATGTCTATTTACCTAATAAACCAAGCCTTATGAGGACAGGAATCATGTCTGTTTTGTCTACTTGTGATTACCCAGCATCAGCCCAATGCCTGGCACGCAGTGAATGTTCAGTAAATATGTATTTGATAATTAAATGAAAGAATAATACTTATGCAATTTAATCTGTTCCAAAACTCAGAAAAAGAGCTTCCCGATTTTTTTTATAAAGCAGTCAAATGCTAACACCAAAATCTGACAAAGAAAATACTAAGAAAGGAAACTATAGATCTCACGAATATTGATACTAAAATCCTAAAATATATGTATTGGCAAAGGGAATCCATCAGGACACTAATATAATAACAGAAGTCACTTAAGGTACATTTTAGGAATGTATGAATTGGTTCAATAAATAGGAAATCCATAAATTTAACTAACCACATTAACAGGTCAAAGTTATCATGAGGGGCTGCTGGAACATGGGATGAGGCAGGAGAGCCACATGTCAGACTGTCCAAAGGAAGTTACTATATACTTCTTTCCAAACAGATGACTTAGATAAGTTTTTGTTGCTGCACAGTATTTTTTTCATTTATGTAGTATTATTTTGGCCATACTTAATCTACAAAACAAACTGATGCTTCCAAATAAAAGAAAGCTGTTCATTTAATGTAACACAGAAAAAATCCTACCATAAGTTGTTTAGGGGAAAGAAAAGCTGATAACAAAGGAGAAGTATGTATATATATATACACAAAGTCTTAAGAACATATACTATGATTTAAACAATGGTCATCATCTGTATAATGCTTATCTGATGTTTTTCTTGTTTATTTGATTATGCGCCCACCACTAGATTATTAGCTTCATGAATACAGGAATTTATCCTTTTCCATGCTGTACCCCAGTGCCCAGAACAGTGCCTGGTACACAGTAAGGTTTCAATAAACATTTCATGTATTGAATGAATCAATCCATATTCCAAATCACTTCACTTCTCTACTTAAACCCTTCGCGGCTTCTCGTTGCCCCCAGAATACAACACACACTCCCTGCCATGGCCCTGTGAAATCTGACCCCTGCTTGCTTCCTCCACCTCACCTGATCCTCCCTCCTCTGGCTTACTACTACGGTCCAGCTACCCTGGTCTTTCCATTCACGCTCTTTGCTCTTTTCAGGCCTTTGCACTTGCTGTTATTTCTGACTGAAACGCTCGCTCTCCTGTTTTGCCCTCGGCTTAGCTCCCTCTCTTCTTTGAGTGAAATCTCAAGTTATTCCCTCAGATAAACCTCCTCTGATCACCCCACCTAAAGTAGGTATTTTCTTTAAATCACTCATTACAACATACAGCTATTTTGTCAATTTACTTTTGGGTGTGTGTGTGTGTCCATCTTCCCCAGCAGAATGTAAGGTCCACAGAGGCAGATACTCTTTGTCTTGCTCACAAAGACCTTCAGTACCCAGCAGAGCTCCTAGCACCACAGTACTCAACGCTCTACCAAGTTATCTTTGGGTAGGTCAAGTACAGGTAATTCCTGTTTCATTCTTTTTACAGCTTTACGTATTATCTGAAATTTTACGTAAGCATAAATATAATCTGGGGAACTAAAGCTATTTTCATTTTGGAAAAAAAGATCTTCCATGGCCCTAAGTAGTAGCAAGTTAGTTTTTAAAATGAACACAAAGTAAATGAATGGAAATAGCATTTCCCATAAGCCAAAACAGTAAGAGACCCATAAGATAAAGCTTCTCTATTAAAAAATAGAAAATACTACAGAATGAGAAATGTATGATTTTTATAACAATTTTTAAGTTCTTAAAAATTTTTAAACTTTAAAAATTTCTTAAATTAAAAAAAGTCTACCATGTACAAAAGTTTAAATGTTTTCTAATGTCAAGATAATCACCCACAGAAAGAGTAAAAACCAAGATACCCTTGCTATTATTTGAAGTGCAAAAGTCCATTTGGAATCACTGCTTTACAATTCAAAAGATTTCCTAAAATACTGTAAGTCTACACACACAGAAGAGTTGTAAAGAGTGATGCCATCTCTCTGGCAGTTCGGCAAGGGTTTCTCCACTCCACGCTCGCAGAATCCCATGAGTCAGGAGGCAAAGGCGCTCCATAAACCCTTAAGTACATACAACCGTTTGTTCACCACCTACCTCGGCGGCCCCACCAAAGCTTCACTCCCCAAAGCCCCCTGAAGGTGGGACACCTAGTCCGTCCCTTCTCCCAGTCTCCTCGTCACCCAGTTGTCTGGCAGGCAGCTCACCGGCCAGGTGGGAGGCCCCAGACGCAGGTGTCTCCAGGAGCCCCTGGCTGGGTGGGGGTTAGGGCCGGCCCCTCCTCCTCACCTCATGGCGTGTGGCGGAGGGGGCTGTCCCTCTGCCCAGCTGGCCCCTCCGGCCCCCTCCTGCCAGCGAAAGCCAGTGTGGCGGGGGCGGCGCGGGTTGTGCCTTTAAAAGTCAACGAGGGCGGGTGGCGAACCGCGAGCCGCGCACACGCGCACAGCCAGGCTACCTGGCCGTGCGCCGGGTCGGGGAGCCGCAGTCTGGTCCGAGGGCTGGACAAGCAGAGTGTCCTCAGTTCCCTGTTTCTGACGTCTCCCAATACTCTTAGGTGGACAGTTTTATTGTTATTTTACAACGATCGCTCCAAGCTTCAATTCCCTCGAAGGTCTTGCCTGCAGGTTGTTCAGTAACCATTCTGGATTGCAAATCCTAGACCTAAACCGAAATCCATGTCTTTTCACCACAGTGACCCCAAGTTATTCTAACTCACCGCTGCTATAAAGCTTTCCCATTATTGTCTAGTAAACTCGCTGATTATAGTTTCATGGGGCTTTGCTGTGTAATTTACAAAAATAAAAGGTCTACTGAATATGGTTTTGGATACTCCATATATGCCCAGGAGATGCTGATACCAGCACCCAGGGTTGGGATGGGGTGCTTGTCCCTCCCACTAAGCCACACAGCCCTAACAAAACTCATGAAAAATAAAGTTGGAGCGTGTGTGTGCGTGTGTGCGTGTGTGTGTGTGTGTGTGTGTGTGGTGTTTGGCCTGATCTAAGGACGTCTTTCCTTTTGGCTTATGTTTTAGCCAAGTAATCTAAGACATCCATATGCATTTCCTGGACCGTATCTGCACTTGCTAGCGGAAAACTAATCAGGAGCTCCTAGAGAATCATTGCCGCTATGGTATTGTACAAATAGAAAACATACAGGAAGACCTTAACTCACAAAGGAAATTACTTAAATTCATAAAGAATCACGTAGATTAATTACTATTGAAAATAGCAAAATCACTTTGCATATTTAACATATGCAATGGGAGAGCAACTGCCTTCTTCTTAAAAACTTTAAAAAATTATTTCCATTGCTAGGGGGAAAATTGGCTGCGGGTGGTAGTGGTGTGATGAATTGGGAGATTGGGATTGACATGTATACACTAATATGTATAAAATGGATAACTAATAAGAACCTGCTATATAAAATATAAAGAAAATTCAAAAGTAAAAAAAAAAATTATTTCCATTGCTAAAAATCCCTTTGTACTATGATTGTTTCATTTAACTGTGGCTTACTTTTAGACTTAATATTCAATTTTTGAAGACTGTTTGAACATTTTCAAAATCCATTTCTACTATAAAAAAGATTTCTATATATCAGACAGATGCTTATAATCTTATATCATATTTTGTTTTCTTTCTTGCTATGCTGTGTAAAAAGTCAACAGATTCTTTGGAGAACATACTTTCCATATTCAAGATTATGCACTTTTTATTAGAATCACTTCGAAGTTGATATGGTGCCATTTTCAGACATCTGTATAAAGGAACCGGCCTTTGCTCTGGCTCATCAAACCACGTTTACTAATTTGTGCTTCAGCATTAAACTATCAGCCTGCAATGAATGGCTGCATTAAACTCATTACTGTATTTATACACTACAAAGATACTGTTAAGTAGTTTTGTCCTTCTTCCAAGAAAATCCTAAGACTAAATTTCTCTCAGGGTCAATTACATTTTAAGACCTGCTTTAGATTATTTTGATTATCACATATAACAAAAGGGAAAGTGACATCTAATCCATACCATAACAATGATTTTTTTTTAATCACCACCACCCCTAGATATATCCCATCACAAATGCCCTGGGCAGAGAATAGGCCTATTTACTAAAGGTGGCTCATAGAGAAGTGGAGGATAACCACAGGGTGAAGCAGGTGCTTCAACTGGTCAAAACAGGCCTCAGGAGTTGGGGTCTTGAATAGTTAATGAGGAAGCAGGTGTACCCAAAGGTTCTAAACAGGGTCAATTTCACCGTACCAAGGAGGGCAGAGTCTTTAACACAGAATATTACCAAGGGATTTAGCTATCCAATTAAGTGTTACTCAATTCTTAAGAAAAAACAGAAAGTATGCCCCAGACACTTCTTAGAAAATTCATAAATAAAAAGAGAGGCCAAATTTAAAAACAAAAGGCCGATTGAGTTAAACAATAAAAACCAAAAGCTAGTTCTTTTTTTTTTAAAAAAGATTTTTTTTAATGTGGACCATTTCTTTAAAAAACTCTTTACTGAATTTGTTACAATATTGCTTCTGTTTTATGGTTTTTGTCCCCCCCCACCCCCGCCAGCCATGAGGCATGTGGGATCTTAGCTCCCCCACCAGGGGTTGAACCCACACCCCCTGCATTGGAAGGTGAAGCCCTAACCACTGGACCGCCAGGGAAGTCCCCAAACTGGTTCTTTTGGAATAAGTAACCTTTAGCAAATATAATCAATAAAGAGAAAAAATTAAATGTCAACAAAAGGAGGCTAACCACAAATACAGGGAAAAATTTCTAAAATAATAAATTATCACACACTATACCAATACATTTGAAAGTTATAAAAATATAATTTACTAACATTGGTCTAAGTGGAAGAAACATCTGAATAGACCAATTACGATGAAAAAACTGAAAGAGTAGTTGCAGTCCTACTCCTCTCAAAAGACCAGTTCCAGAGTTTTATTGTCAAGGTTCACTTTTCACTTATCAGATTATCAAAAATCCACGAGTTTGGCAATGCAGTCTGTTGGGGAAACTGTGGGAAACAAAGGAAAAGAAAAGCAAAAGACCAGGAGAAAATATTTACTATGAAGGTTATAAAAGATTTATTTATACATTAAGACAAACAGATCAACAGAACATAAAAATGGAAATTCACAGTTTAGGAATTATGAATAAGTCAATAAACACATTTCAAAACACCTCCAATTTACAGACTTAAAAAAGCCAAATAAACCCAAGCAAGATAAATATAGATACAGTGAAACAGCAGAAAGCTAAAAACAAAGGGAAAAATATTAAAGCAGCCAGAGACAAGGAACTGAAAGACTGACAGGTGACTTTTCAATAGCAATAATGGAAACCAAAAGACAGAGGAATGAGATCTTCAAATTGCTACAAGAAAATAACTGCCAACCTAAACTGCCATATTCAGCAAAAACATCTCCCTTAAGTGATGGTGAAACAAAGACACTTTCAGGTAAACACAAACTAAGAGAGTTCATCTATTCTAAAGGATAGACTTTAAGCAGAAGGAAAATGGCCCTAGGTGGATGGTCTAAAAGATAAAACAATCAATGAACAATAGAGAAAGTAGCAAAAATGTGGGAAATATAAAAAAGGACTGACGGCAAAACACAATAACAATTCTAAACAGGTCTCCTTCTGTCTTGTAAGAATATTTAAAAAAAATTAAACTACATAATAATAACATGTTAAGTCATGAGGGGCTGAATAAAATTAAACTACTAAGATTCTTGTATTATCTAAGAGGAAGGTAAAGATGTTGGTTATTTTTATTAGTTTTTAAATTTTTTTTTTTGCGGTACACGGGCCTCTCACCACCGCGGCCTCTACTGTTGCGGAGCACAGGCCCCGGACCCGCAAGCCCAGCGGCCATGGCCCACGGGCCCAGCCGCTCTGCGGCACGTGGGATCCTCCCGGACCGGCGCACGAACCTGTGTCCCCTGCAGCAGCAGGCGGACCCCCAACCCCTGCGCCACCAGGGAAGCCCTACTGGTTACTTTTAGATTTTGAAAAGTCAAGGATGCATGATATTTCTAGGATAACTATAAAAAGAGAAAAAAGTATAAAACTTCTGAAATAATATATGGGGAAAATGAAATGATATAAGATATTAAATAGCTATTTTTAAAAAATAACAAAAAAGGAGAAAAAAGAAATCTAAAACAGCCACTTATTCACATGTTTACAGATAACTTTGGGGTTATGTGCTGGTTCCCTGGGAGAGTAGCCCTCCCACTCTCACAGGGTAAAACAAACTGGAGTATTTTGTGAAGGTGGAAAACTTTATACTGCTATTTAAACTTTTTGATATACTTGAAATTTACTAGAAAATAAAGTACTTATCAAAACAACCATGTCATACCATGCCAGAAATACAGACATCAAACTCTGTTATAGAGGCCAAGCCCTACCCAGATCCAGTTCGCCCACAGTGGGGATGCTAATCACCCTTGTAGGAGTCCACATACTACAAGAGGCACCATGGGAAGATTATATTGGGAGCCACTATGTCTTGGGTGCTGTGGATGACCTGGATGTAGATGAAACAGTGGGATTTCTGAATTCTAGTTTTCCACATTCAACCACCAAAAAACTGTTACAACTAAAAAATGAATTCAGTAAAGCTGCAGGATACAAAAAAAAAAAAAGAAAAATCAATGCACAAACATCATTTGTGATTCTATACACTGATAATGAACCATCAGAAAAAGAATTTTTAAAAAATCCCACTACAATTGCATCCAAAAAGATAACTAGGAGTAAATTTAACCAAGGATGTGAAGGACCAGCACACTGAAAACTGGAAGACACTAATAGAGGACACTGAACAGATGAAAATAAATGGAGGGGCTTCCCTGGTGGGGCAGTGGCTGAGAGTCCGCCTGCCGATGCAGGGGACGTGGGTTTGTGCCCCGGTCCGGGAAGAACCCACATGCCGCGGTGCGGCTGGGCCCTTGAGCCATGGCCGCTGAGCCTGTGCTTCCGGAGCCTGTGCTCTGCAATGGCAGAGGCCACAACAGTGAGAGGCCCGCATACCGCAAAAAACCAAAACAAAACAAGGGCTTCCCTGGTGGCGCAGTGGTTGAGAGTCAGCCTGCCGAAGCAGGGGACACGGCTTCGTGTCCCGGTCTGGGAGGATCACACATGCCGCGGAGCGGCTGGGCCCGTGAGCCATGGCCGCTGAACCTGTGCTTCTGGAGCCTGTGCTCTGCAACGGGAGAGACCACAACGATGAGAGGCCCGCGTACCACACACACAAAAAAAAAATACTGTGAAAATATGCATTCTATGGTGGGAATTCCCTGGCCATCCAGGGGTTGGGACTCTGTGCTTCCACTGCAGGGGGTGCGGGTTCGATCCCGGGTTGGGGAACTAAGATCACGCATCCTGCATGCTACATGGTGTGACCCAAATTTTTGTTTAATTTTTAAAAAATATGCAGTCTAGCAAAATTAATGTACACATTCAATGCAATCCTTCCCAAAAGTCCAAAGACACTTTCCATAGAAACAGAACAAATAATCTTAAGCTGTGTGTGGAACCACAAAGGACCCAGAAGAGCCAAAGCGACTCTGAGGAAGGAGAACGGGCTGGAGGCGTCTCCCTCCCTGATTTCACACTACATTACGAAGCTACAGTCCCCAAAAAGTGTGGAATTGGCACAAAAACAGGCACACAGACTAGAGGAACAGAGCAGAGAACCCAGGAATCAACCTACAGGTATGTGGTCAGTTAATTCACAAGAAAGGAGCCAAGAATATACACCAGGGAAGGGACAGTCCCCTCAATAAACGGTGCTGGGAAAATCAGATGTCACACGCCAAAGAACAACACTGCACTCTGTCTACAGCACACACAAGAGGGGACAAAAACCCAGTTTTCCAGATCAAGCCCTTCCTCTCCTGGGTCCTCTGAAGACAGACACCCTCAGCGGTCAGCCACGCACAGGAACCTTCTGCCCACTTTTCCTCACCTTCTCCCTCAGTGGCATCACCTCCCAGCAGGTCATGAGGAGACCAGGCTCCTGTCAGCATGAACTGGACCCCACAGTGTCCCAAAGCTGAAGGCCCAGCGGGTCCTGAGGAGACCCGGCTCCTGTTAGTGTGGACTCGACCCCGGCTTGTCCCGAAGCCTGGACATCAGCGTGGACTCAGCCCAACGTGTTCCAGAAACCAAAGCCCCAGCAGGTCCTGAGGAGACAGGGCTCCTCTCAGCATGAACATGAACAGCATGATCTGAACAGACATCCCACCAAAAAAGATATACAGACAGTAAAAGTCATACAGAAACAAGCTCAAGGGCTTCTCTGGTGGTGCAGTGGTTGAGAGTCCACCTGCTGATGCGGGGGTCACGGGTTGGTCCCCCGGTCCGGGATGATCCCACATGCTGCGGAGCAGCCGGTTCCGTAAGCCATGGCCGCCGAGCTTGCGTGTCCAGAGCCTGTGTTCCGCGATGGGAGATGCCACGACAGTGAGAGGACCGCGTACCGCAAAAAAAAAAAAGAAAAAGAAACAAGCTCAACATCATATACCATTAGGGAATTACAAATTAAAATCATGAACTATCACAGCACACATATTAGGACTGCTAAGCTCCAAAAATATGACAATACCAATTGCTAGAGGGTGAGGAAAAAAAGGAACTCTCCCTCATAGCTGGGGGGATGCATGTGCAGCCACTTTGTAAGACAATTTGGCAGTTTTTCCAAAGCTAAACAAGTCTCATGTTGGCATCCAACAATCATACTTCCAGTATTTAGGCAACTGCTTTGAAAATCTATGTTCAAATGCAAACAAGGATGCAATTATGAAGAGCAGCACTTCCATAATGGCTAAAAACTTGAAGAAATCAGGATATCCTTCAAAAGATGAATGCATAAGCAAATTGGGGTACATCCATGTCAACGCGAGTAAAATATGTCACCCCAAAATATGTCTCTCTGGCATAAGGATTATTGGTCTGCTTTAAAAAAAAACAAAACAAAACAGGGCTTCCCTGATGGCTGAGTGGTTAAGAGTCCACCTGCCGATTCAGGGGACACAGGTTCAAGCCCTGGTCCGGGAAGATCCCACATGCCGCAATTCAACTAAGCCTGTGAGCCACAACTACTGAAGCCCACACATCTAGAGCCTCTGCTCCGTGACAAGAAAAGCCACCACAATGAGAAGTCCGCACACCGCAATGAAGAGTAGCCCCTGCTCGCCACAACCAGAGAAAAGCCTGCACGCGGCAACGAAGACCCAATGCAGCCAAAAATAATAATTTTTTTTAAAAATCTCAGAAAACTGAGATTGCCGTTTTATGAAGGACATTTACAACAGGGAAATCTCCAATTATAAGGGTATGTCCCTCTTTGCACCAAACATAGAAGGATAATTAAATATTAAGTAACTCTTTTCAAAGGGGAAGTCCTGACTTAAATGTGCAAACAGTCATACCCTTGTTTACTGTGCTTTGCATGATAAGCTGCCATAACTGGCCTTCCCCACTTCCCCAGCATCTTTCTTCTGTTTTTAGCTGAAGACAGTATTTAAGGGGATGGTTTTGGTCATTTCAGGGCCTGACTCAGTTTCCCGTGGTATCCCCCCTGTATTCAGAAGGTATACATGTTATTCAACTTCGGCTTTTCTCCTGGTAATCTGTCTTTTATTACAGGGGCGGGGGCGGCCTCAACCAAGAACCTAGAAAAGTAGAGGGAAAATTGTTCTTCCTCCCGTACACGTGCAGTGGAATACTACTCAGCAGAAGAGAATGCACCACCAACCTATGGAAAGACATGGATAAATCTTCAGTATACACTGCTAAGTGAAAGACTCCAGTCTGCGGAGGCTGCACACAGCATGACCCCATTGACGACATTCCGGGAAAGGCAAAGCTACGTAGATGATAAGCAGATCATGGGGTGGGGGTTTGAAGTAGTCCATGTGATACTCTAGGGTGGATGCCTGTCACTATGCATTTGTCTAAGCCCACAGATGTGCATAGCCCAAGGGGCCAATCATAATCTATTCAAATTTAGTTATTTAGGATGTAGGAATGTTGGAGGATGGAATACATAATGTCACAGAATCTAACTGTATTAGAAATATATGGAAACAACTCACTGTACGGGATGGGATAAAAGGTGCTGACCTAAGTCACCTTTGGAAATGAATGGGATCTGTAGACTAAAGGCAAAATGGACCGTATATAAACAGTGGGCTTTATTCTAGGAAGTTCTTTCCAGGGTGTAGTAGCTAACAATTCTGAAACCTCTGCACAGGTAACCTGGAAAGGAGCAATGCACAGACAAATGGCAGATGGTGGGAGCCAGGGAGCCAGCCACAGCCTTGCTGTGGGAGTGGGAAGTTACAGATAAGCAAGGGGAGAGCCTCTGCCCTCGTAATCCTGGATATAGGCTTCCTGGGAGGATGTTGACTGGCCGGGGAAAACACACAGATCTTCATGCTGGGAAGACCCTGCAGACATAGGAATTTCCCACCCCATCTTTCCACCCATACCTGCTGGAAACATTCAGCCCTCCATAATCAGTCAACATCTCCCCCCCCGGGCAGATAAAGGAGCATGAGGGTCTTGATTACCCTAAGCTGTCCCAGAATCCAGGCCCTGAGGGTGGAGCCAGGTTGGGGGTTCCTGGGCCTCTGAATCCAGGCCCTGGGTGTGGAGCCAGGTTGGGGGTTCCTGGGCCTCTGACCAGCAGGTGAGAAGAGGGAGGAAGACTGGTCCTGAGGACAGAGGTTCCCTCAAGTCTGTGAGCCCAAGAGCCCCGATGGGGTTCATTCCCGGTGCGGATATGGGCGGAGCCTGCAGTGGTTCTCTTCCACCTGGGCCCTTTGATGAAGCCATGGCAGCACTGGGCCCTGACGTCTCCTGGCGGTGCCTCAAACTCTGACACAGCAGTTTTACAAAGGAACAGGAGAATGCAGCTGAGCCCCTGACGGCCACTCCTTTGTGGCTCTGAGTTGCTTCCACCAGGACCGCAGTCACCTGCACATAGTCTGCTGTGACCTACCTGCCCCCATTGGCCTTTCCTCTCCCTCCCTGTGATGATGCCCGTGACGTTTCCAGCCTGGACCCCTCTCCCAGGCCAGACGCCTCTGTCCAGCCACTGCACCCTCATCTCACCTTGGGGGCTAACAGGCCCCTCAGAGGACTGGGCCCACAGCTCCCCACACCCAGGAGCAGCCCCACGTTCCCAGGCTGCCGATCCCAGGCACCGGGTTTAACCGAGCAGGACCCTACTGGGCCTTCCCAGGACAGACCCCTCCCCCACATGCTCTGCTGTAGCTCCTCTCTGAAGTGCCTGGATAACAGTACCTGATGCACGCTTCCTGAGTTGTTTTACAGATGCTAAAACCACCACCAAGTGGAAGAAATTAACTACTTGATGATCATGAACAGGTAGCCCCGCAGCTTCTGGCGCCTAAGAATTTATAATGTTAACCGCCTGTTACCTCACCATCAACCAGAGAATTGTGCACCAGCTGATCACATACCCTGCGACGCCCCTCCTTCACCTGGCCTTTAATATTGCTTTACTGAAATCCTTCGGGGAGCTTGGGGTTTTAGAGCACAAGCCACCTGGCCTCCTTGTATTGGCACTTATACAATTAAAGCTGCACTTTCCTTCACCACACCCGGTGTCAGTAGACTGGCTTTACTGCACTCGGGCAAGCCGACCCATGTTTTGTTCAGTAACACTGGGGCCTCCCAGGCTCCCACCCTCCTTTTGCCCCAGTGGCTGTCATCTGCTCCTCCAGTCTTGTTGCAGCAAAAGTAGAAATGAAGTTTTCCTTCCCCTGAGAACAAGGAAAACAAAGGGAACAGCGAACAGGCTAGAGAAGAAACATAACCTGGCCTGAAAGTGTTCATCACTCCTTGTTTTACTTTGTCACTCATCTGTAATAATTAGATTTGTACTTTTCAAAGCTAACCTCACTCCCTGACACTATGTAATTTACATTTAGCACCCATCACCCCTGACTCTGTGTGAGTTACATCCCCTGCCTCTCACTCCCTAACCTTATTATATCCAGCACTTACATTCTATTCGACCCTCATAACAAATCACCCCCTATAGTTTTTGCATTTCAGAAACGAGGTCACCACCGATAAACCAGAGGCAAATGTATGCAATTACCAGACTGCTGGACCCCAATTACCAGGCGGCCTGATGCCAGCTATGACTGTTTTGAAATAATGCAAAGGAAAGGAAGAATGCAAGACCTTCACTACTTTTATCCTCATCCTATACGCCGGACTGCGAGAGCCCCACGCATAAAATTTTCCCTGATTCTCAAGGAGGGGGGGGTGCCCAGTTCTTGAGGTGCTAGCCAGCTGTGTCTTTCCTTCTGCCTGGCAGAAACATAAAGCCATCTCTCTCTTCCTCCAAAATCCCTGTCTCCGTGTTTCTGTTTGGCCTCGGTGCACAGGGAAGCTGAGATTTCGACAACAGTCTGTGGCCAGTTCCCACACTAATTCCGCTCTACGCCCACAGCCCTGGCCCAAGCCCCATCTGGTGCCTGGTTCCTCCATCAGGCCTGACAAAGCTGCCTGCCCGCACGGTGCGTCTCACATCCCACCCCAACCTGGTCTTTCTGAAGCATAAACGAGACTGACCCTCTCCCGCCTGTAATCCCCCAAATGTTTCCCCACTTTCGCTAGGGTATCTGCCGGGAGAGACATCTGCCAAGGCCCTGAGAGTCCCCGGCATCCCCACTAGGCTGCTGGCTCCTGAGTTCCCTGACAATGAGCACCTCAGCAGGCCGGGCGACACGGCAGGAAACCCCAGAACTGCTCACCTCAGGACTGGGCCGGCACTGCCACGGCCTGATCAGAGACAGCAGAGAAGGGTTCCCCAGCTGGGACACAAACTCTGCACGAGTGGCCTCTCCTTGAGCCATTACATCAACTCGTGTGACTTGAGGGAAGGAAGGACTGAAGCACACTTGGTTCCTAAGGAGGATGGTATAGGCTCAGTCACGTCCCTCCAAATTCACATGCTGAATCCCTAACCCCCAGGACCCCAGGATGTGGCTGTATTTGGAGATGGGATTTTTAAAGAGGTGATCAAGGTAAAAATGAGGTCACTAGGGTGGATCCTAATCCAATAGCATTGATGTCCTACAAGAAGAGGTAAGGACACAGATAGGCACAGGGGGAGACCACGTGAGGACCTGGGGAGAAGATGGCTGTCTAAGCACCAAGGACAGAGGCCTCAGGAGAAGCCAGCGTGCACACACCTTGATCTCCGACAGCACCCAGGACTGGGAGATAGGTCTGTTACCCAAGCTGCCCTGTCTGTGCTATTTGTTACGGCGGTCCTGAGCAGACTCACCCGCAGGGTTAACTCAGGGCTCAGACTGGACACAGCCCGCTCTCCATCCCCCTGTACGTGGGTTACAGGAACCCCAGGAACTGAGGAGGGGGTCCCTGAGGGGAGGCACAAGATAGAAGATGCTAGGCATTAACATGGCTGCATTCATGTTAAACGTGCCTGAAGTCCAAGCACACGAGATGGTTTTGTCCTGTATGTACATCGGCACCTTCAGTCTGAACTGCAGATCTTGGGCTTCACCAGCTCCACTGAGAGCATTAGCTTCACCTGCTGTGGACCGTCTCCTATAGGATTTCCAGAACCACAAAGCACTGAAGCTTCACAGGACCCAGTGTCTGTGCGCTACCGTCCAGGTGACCGTCACAACAGGGCCGTGCGGCTGGCCATCAGAACCCATTTCCCTTTTTCCTGTTCACAGCTACCCTGCACCTCCCAGCCTTCCCACCCCTTCCAGCTGGGGCGTAGTGTCTCCTGTTACCAAGGGAAACAGGTGAAGTTGGTGAGGGACTTGGCCAGCCTGCATCCTACAACAGAGGGCATGAAGCCCAGCTGGTCACTGCACCCTGCTGGTTGGAGACCTCACCTGGAAGCAGGGAGGAGAAACAAGGGGGCCAGAGCATGGGACCTGACACTCACCTGCCCTGGACTCTCACAAGAAGGGGACAGACACATCTTGAGCTCCAGCCCAGTTTGGGGAGACACTTTGTTCCAGCAACAAACTTTACCTTAAAAGCCAAGGTGCTTTACAAACCCCTCCCCAGCTGTCACAGAAAGTCAGGCTTCATCTCATCACACTTTTCTCAAACCCCAGCTCACGCTGATACCACCTCTCGGGTGATGGTGCTTCAGAGAAGCCCCTTTAAAAGGTCCCTGGAGTTCAGCTCTCCCAGCCCTGCCTTCAGTTTAAGGGAGAAGTTTCCTTGACAACCAAGCTTCACAATCTCCCAAACTCTTCTCCTTCAAACGTTCCTATTCTAGGCTGGATGAGCCTAAAGAGACAGTGCTGTCATCACGTGCCAGAAAACGATTCCAAGCCCGTAGTTATTGGTCACATGATGCTATTGATGATGAAATCCCAGGAGAGCCAGCTTTCCAATATAACCATTTCTGGACTCGGCACTGGGTCCCTTTCCACGGACAGGGTGGAGTGGCTGTTTCCACGTGCCCCGTGGTAGAAGAGCTCACCTAATGCAGCCAGGACTCCATCCTTTCCAGGTGATTCCAGGGTCCTCACTCTGCCCAGACCGCACCCACATGGCTGCTGTCTGTGCCAGTCTATACGGGACCTTGGCAATCTCCTAAAATGAGGGTTATTTTATACACAGGCAATGGGTTGAATGCTGGCCCCGAAAGATGTGCACCCCTCAGAACACGTGAACAGGACCATATCTGGGAAAAGGGTCTTTCTATATGTAGTTAAAGAGCTCGAAGTGAGGTCATCCTGGGTTAGGGTGGTCCTCAATCCAACTGAGAAAGTCCTTATGAGAGACAAAAGAGGAGAAACACAGACACAGAGGAGAAGCCACGTGAAGACAGAGGCAGAGACGGGAGGGATGCAGCCGCAAGCCTGGGAATGCCTGGAGCCCCCAAAAGCTGGAAAAGGCAGGAAGAACCCTATCCTGGAGCCTTTGGAGAGACTTCTGTCCTGCAACACCTTGATCTCAGATGTCTGGTCTCCAGGGCTGGGGGAGGATGAATTCCTGTTGTTTTGAACCACCCAGCTTGTGGTCATTTGTTACAGAAGCCACAGAATGGTCACACAGACCCTGCTCTGTAGGATCCTGGAGTGAGGGCCTTATTAAAGGCCCACAGAGGCTGGGTTACAGAACCCTTACGGTCAGCATTGGGCCTCAGAAATACTAAAGCAGTGGCTGGACACCAGAACGTTGAAGGGTCAGTCAGAAGCCCATCCCTAAGGGTGCCGGCTGCACACGGCCTCCCCAGGTTTTTACGCCTGTACCTGTTGGGGATAAGTATTTCCATCCTGATTCAGGACTTCTGATGTCACCCTTCACGTTGCTAATCAAAAACCCACTAGTTATACAGATGAAAACCCTATCAGGGCACTTGCTCCAGTGGTAAACAATTCTGAAGTTGGTCAGAGGCGGGGAATCGACTCCCATGCAGCCAGCAGCTCCCCCGCAAGGAGTGTCCTCATTGCAAGGCTGGGGGACGGTGCCGAGGCGTCTGTGAGTAAACGTGAGCTGAGCCCCAGGCCAGCTGCTGCTGAACTGTTCCCACCCTTCCCAGGTAAAACACCTGAATGTGTGCAAGGACTTGAAAGCCTAGAGGAAAGGGCTTGGAGTCACACCAGCCACAGCACGCAGGCCGACTTGGTGCCTGCAGGCCAGCCAGGATGGTCCTGGCCCTGGGCACTCTTCTGGAAGCTTTCCATTTCCCTGCCTGAGATACCCCTCCTCTCCCGGCCCCCACTGCGTTTTTCCTTCCTCACCTCTGCCCAGGGAGAAATTCCAGCAGAAGGTATGGGTGACACATCCTGTCCTTTAGCAGGTGGCAGCCCAGCAACTCCTGCAGAAAGTCCAGCAGAGCCCCACTCACACCGGGCCACCAACAGAGCCGTGGCCCCTCACTCCCTCCCAGCAGCCCAGCCCCGAGACTGCTGATGGGGCAGAGAACATGGCGTCAGGCCCAGCTGCAGGGGCTCTTGCTGCCTGGAGCGGTGTTTATATTGACCTCAACGCAGGCACACCTGGGGAGAGCTGGCCGGCAGGGTCAGGCTGCCCAGGTCAGCCAATCCTCGCCCCTCAGGGTCTCACAGTTGCATTCTAGCCAAATTCTAGCTCTCACATTCCTGCCCCAGTGCACCTGGGGTCGGGGGCAGCAGACCCAGGCTCTGTTCTGGCAGAAGCTCCCTTTCTGTGAACAGGGCTTCCCCCACTCCCATTATCCTCACTGGAGACTCAGGAGGCCACAGCATCGGGGCACCTCCAGTACCAGGACCCCACCCTAGGGAATCTCTCAAGAGTAGGAACCAGGCCTGCAGGTGGAGGGGAGGAGGGAGCCGGCCTCTTCAGGATCCCCGGGGCTAGGAAGCCTCCTACGCAGGAGGGCCTTGGACTCAGATTAACTGCCACCCAGGGTCTCCCACCCCTCCCCTGGTAGGGGGGCCCTTCAGATTCCAGGGCCCCAAGATCCTCCCCACCGACTTCTGACCCCAACTGCAGGGTAGGGGATCCCCTCCGCGGCTTCTTTTTTCTTGCTCCCAGAATTCCCTGAAGCTGTTATACTCAGGGCGGGATCAGGGCTGCTCCCTGCAGGGCCAGACCCTGATGTCCGGCCAGACCCCAGCCGGCAAGAGAAAGGAAGCCCCGTCTCCGCGGCTGAAAACACCAGTGTGGGACGTTTGCCGTCCACTTCACCTGGCGGGGGAACGGGCACACTGAAGTGGAGAGTGACGGGGTGCAGGTGGGAAATGCGGGTGCTCGGAGCCTGGAGAGGAGGGCTCCTGAGAGGGTGAGGTCACAGGGTGCAGGAGGGGGCCGGGAGATGGGCAGGGGGACGGGCAGTGCGTGTCCGGCGCTGGAGCACGTGCATCCTCGCTTGGGCCAGCCCCCTGCCCTGAAGGCTGCGTCTAGTAACACAAGGGACCCTGGAAGGGGGTTTGCTGTGTGGCCGGTTCACTAAAGCTCGGTGTCTGTGGGCACATGGGCCCAGCTGCAGTCCCGGTGAACACACTGTTCTCTCCAGGGAAATGAGGTGGACACTCAGTTCCCGGTCTGTGGATGGTCTAGTCCTCTGGGTGTCTTGTCTCTTATTGGGGGTCACTGGGGCTTTAACCTCACTCCGTGGAGTACAGGAGGAGAGGGATGCACACGCCCCGGGGCTCACTGTGCCTGGGCTCCTGGGGAGGACCTCTCTGGCCCACATGTTCACAGGCCTCAGGCACCCCTGCTCGACATTCCCCTCCAGAGACTCGGCAAGAGGACCTGCCCTGTGAAACGGGGCGCCTGGCTCGGGGGGCTTGTGGGTCCCTTCTCAGATGGCCACACTCAGGTCTCGGGGTGGGTGCGGTGGCCTGTGACCACTCGCCAAGTCACCACGCTGCTGCGGCTCCTTTCTGGGGCCTGAGATGCCCCGGGGTGGCTGGGGGAGCGGGGCAGGTTGCTGTGATGGGGAATTGTGGGACGGGGGTCCTGGGCCCTGGGTCCCTCACCGAGGAGGAGAGGGGGTCATGCCCAGAGGGGGGGAGGCCGGTGACGGTCCTGGGTGTCAGCAAGCACAGCGCCGCGCCCCGCAGGCCGGGTGTGGGATTCCTGTGGCCCCGGCACAGGACACCAGACGGGGGGCGTGGTTGGGACAGGGGACGCTTCCCCTCAGGCCTGGAGCCCGAGGTCAAGGTGCTGGGGGCCCGCTCCTCCGCGGCTTCTGGGGTCAGTCAGTCCCAGGCCACTCCCAGTCCCGTCTCGGTCTCTGCCATGACATCGCCTTCTCCTCCATGTGTCAGGGTCCAAATGCCCCCCATGAGGACGCCCGCACACCGGTCAGTGACCTCAGCTCACCCCGGGCAGCTCTGTGGTGGCCCATCTGCACACAAAGTCCCATACTGAGGTCCCGGGAAGTCCGTCTTCCGGGGCCTCTTGAGGTGACAATCCTCGTGGTCGACACAGCTCGTGGGGGCTTGTGGGTCCCCCAGGCCGGAATCCAGGAGCCTCATGGAGGACGGGGTGTCCTGAATCAGGGAGGACGGACGGAAGCGCAGAGGGGGGAGGGAGGCCGAGGGGCGGTCAGCCCTGCCCTCCAAGGACGGGGGGAGTCTCTAGAGGGCCAGGTCGGAGCTGGCGGGGGGACGCGGTGCTCAGAGGCGGGCGGCCTGGGCTGCAACGTCAGGGTCGCTTAGGGCAACCATAACCCAGTTCCAGCCCTAATGCTGGCCCTTCAAAGCACCAACACCAAGCCACATCTAATCAAGTCACACAAATACAGCATGAGAAAGAAAAGTACACCAGTATACCTTACAAATATGAACACAAGAATCCTCCACAAAATTAGAACAACATGGAGCCAACAGAACATTAAATGCATGATGCCATAAGCAAGTATCTCTACACTGGAAATGTCAGGTTGTTCAACATATTAAACCTAAGCAATGTACTGAAGAACTATAAAGAAGTGAAGTCAAAGCACATGATCCTATCAATTACTGCAGGAAAAGCTATAATCAAAATCCAGTGCTATTTCATGATACAAGCACTCAAGAAAATAGGAATAAAAGGAAGTTTGTTCAATATGAAAAAGAGTAGTATACAAAGCCACAGCAAACACCATGCTCAATGTTAAAAACTGAAAGATTTACTCCTGAAATCAGGAACAAGGCCAGGAAGGTGGCCTCCACCACTGATAATAGTGTACTGGAAGTTCTACCCAGGGTTTTGAGGGAAGAAACCAAAGCCATCCATATGTGAATGGAAAAATTAAAACTGTGTGCATTCACAGAACACAGATCACACCATCTTATATATAAAACTTCCTATAACAACAACAAATTATTTGACTAATCACTAATTCAGCAAAGTTATAGAAAAAATATCAATTCACAAAAATCTATCTTATACATATATACTAGCGATAAATAATCTGAAAAAGAACTTATGAAAACAATTCCATTTTAAATAATGTCAACATTAATATTTACGAATATATTTAATCAAGATACAAGACTTGCTTTTCTGTATGTAAAGCTGTCTGTACGTTTGAAATTACTGGAAAGTCAAGTACTTTGCAAAACACCATGTCAAAACCATGCCAGAAAGGCAGAGGAAACATCAAACTTCCATACAGAGGCCAAGCCTTACCCAGATGCAGCTCACCCCAAGTCCACATGTCATTTAGAGGCACTGTGGAAAGACTTATTAGAACTTCCCAATATAAAGGACTTCCCTTTCTTCCCTGTTGTGGATGACTTAGATGTGGTAGAAACAGCGGGATTTGGGAAGTTCAATTTTCCACATCATTCCACCAAGAAAATACTGTTAGAAATAATAAATGAATTCAGTAAAGACGCAAAATCAGTACACACAACTCAACTGCATTTCTAAACACGAATAATGAACCATCAGAAAGAGAAAAAAAACCTATTTACAGCTGCATCAAAAAGAACAAAATACCAAGGAATAAATTTAACCGAGGATGTGCAAGACCTGAAAACTTTAAGACACTCATGAAGACATTGAAGAAGACACAAGTCGGTGGAAAGACTCCCCGTGCTCATGGAATGTAAGAATTACTGTTGCTAAAACGTCCGTTCCACCCAAAGCGGTGCACACAGGGAAGGCAGGCCGTCCTGAAATTCCAATGGTGTTTTTCACAGAAATGGAGCAAATCCTCCTAAGATGCGTGTGGAGCCACAAAGGACCCCGAAGAGCCAAGGTGACCCTGAGAAACCAGAACGGGCCGCAGGCATCTCCCTCCCTGACTTCACACTTCATCACGAAGCTACAGTCCCCAAAACAGTGTGGAACTGGCTCAAAACAGGCGCACAGACCAGAGGGACGGGACGGAGAGCCCAGAACCCACCCCGCACTCTGGCGGGGGAGGGGGCCGTTAAGTTACGACCAGGGGGGCAGGGACACACCGAGTGGAAGGGCAGCCCCACGGTAAACGGTACGGGGGAGATTGCACACCCCATAACCCACGCAGCTCCACCGCACACCAGCCTGACCAAAAACCCAGCTTTGCACACCAAGCCCTTCCTGGGTCGCACGAGGACGGACCCCGGCAGCCGTCAGTCGCCCCCAGGAAGCTTCTCCCCACTGTTCCTCACTGTCTCCTCACCTGTTCCTCCGACGTCGCCTGCGTCCTCAGGAAACCCAGCTCCCGTCAGCGAGGACGCAGCCCCACGTTGTCCTGAAGCCGAAACCCCAGCGAGTCCTTGAGGAGACCGAGCGCCCGTCAGCAGCCACAACCCGGCGCTGCCTGAGGAGACACAACTGCCCTCAGCTGCGCTCAGAGCTGGGTCCACGGGGAATGCGCATGCGCTGTGGGTCAGAGAGGAGGGATCAGCGCCACCCTGTGGTCGGTACGGGAAGTGCAGGCCACCCCTCCCTCACGGGTCACTGGAGACAGCGACCCTGCTGGCAGAACTGCTGAGCCCATTAAATTGTGGAAACTCAAACAAATGAAGACAATATCCCATAGCTTCTCCAAAGTAGTTAAGGAACAATGAATTGGAAGCCGTATGGAATAAAATGAATGTAGACACAAGCTTGACAACTTACACCAAATTCACTCAAAATGATTCAGAGACAAGTTTTAAATGCAAAACTATTCAAAATTATAGGAGAAATCATCACAGAAAATTGATATGACCTTGGGCTTGGTCATGTCCATCACAAGCTTTGTGGTTTTAACACACAACGCAAAAAAGCAGTCCAGAAAGAAAAACAAGGGATTCTGTGGACTTTATAAAATTAAAGATTTCTACTGTGTGAAAAACCTCATTCAGAAAATCGAAAGACAACACACACTGGGGGACAAAAACTGCAAACATATCTAATAAAGAATTTGTCTCAAAGTATACAAAGAACTACAACACAACCCCATTAAAAATAGGGAAAGCTCTAAATAGACACCTGGTCAAAGAAGGTACAGAGATAGTATACAAAACTATGCCCAGGACTGGGGGGCAGAGAAACAGTGGTCCAGTTCAACTCCCTGAGTCATTTGTGACCCAGGAATAGTCCTGTCCTTCCTGGAGGCCTCAGAGAGATGGGGAGGGAGGAAGGGGAAGAGGGCGGATTCTGCTTAGACCTAACTCTAACCCCGACCACTCTCACCACTTTCATTCAACATGGTCTAGGTAGTCCTAGACATAGTAATTTCATGAGAAAAAGAAATAAAAGGAATCCAACGGTAGAGGAAAAAGTAAAACGGTCACTGTTTGTAGATGAGATGATGTTTTATATTTCATTTATTTATTTATTTATTCATTCATTTATTTATTCTGGTTGCGCTGGGTCTTAGTTGTGGCAGGTGAGCTCCTTAGTTGCGGCAGGCAGGCTCCTTAGTTGTGGCATGAGAACTCTTAGTTGTGGCATGCATGTGGTATCTAGTTCCCGGACCAGGGATCGAACCCAGGCCCCCTGCATTGGGAGCACGGACTCTTAACCACTGGACCACTAGGGAAGTCCCGACATGATGTTTTATTTAGAAAATCCTTAAGATGACCCCCCCAAAACAAATAGAATTCACTGGAAAATTCAGTTAAGTTGCAGGATACAAAATTAACCTATAGAAATCAGTTGCATCTCTATCCACTGGCAACAAATTTTCAGAATGAGAAATTAAGAAAACAAACCCATTGACAATGGTATTAACAAAAATGAAATACCTAGGAATACATCTAACCCAGGAGGTAAAAGACCTGTACTCAGAAAACTGGAAGACACTGATGAAAGAAACTGGAGACGACACAGACAAATGGACAGATATAATGTGTTCATGGATTGGAAGAATTCATATTGTTAAAATGATTCCACATCCCAGAGCAATCTAGAGATTTGATGCCATTCTTATCAAAATACCAATGGAATTTTATGAGAACTAGAACAAAGAATTCTGATATGTGTAAGGAAACAGGAAAGAACCTGAATAGTCAATATGATCTTAAGAAAGAAGCACAAACTTGGACATATCACACTCCCTGTTTCAAACTATACTACATATCTAGAATAATCAAGACAGTATGGTATAGGAACAAAAGAAATACACAGAGATCCATGGAACAGAATTGAGAGCCCCAAAAGAAACATAGGCATATATGGTCAATTCATCTATGACAACGGAGGTGAGACGATACAATGGGGAAAAGATAGCCTCTTCAATGAATGGTGGTGGGAAAACTGGACAACGACATGCACAAGAATCAAACTGGAATCCTTTCTTATACCACCTACACAAGCAACCTCAAAGTGAATCAAATACTTCAACGTAAGACCTGAAGCCATAAAGCTCCTCGAAGAGAACATAAGCAGTATGCTCTTTGACATCCGTCTTAGCAATATTTTCTGGATCTGCCTCCCCAAGCAAGGGGAACAAAAGCAGAATAAACCAATGGGACTCCACCCAACTTTAAAGCTTTTCAATGGCAAAGGAAACCATGCACAAAATGAAGAGGCAGCCTACCGAATGTGAGAAAATAGTTGCAAACAATATGTCTGAAAAGGGGTTCATATCCAAAACAGATGAAGAACCACACAACTGAACCTCCAAAAATCAAAAACCCAACTAAAACTTGGGACCGAACATTTTTCCAAAGAGTACGTACAGATGGCCAAGAGACATATGAAACTATGACCAATATCACTTATCATCAGGGAAACGCACATCAAAAGAACAATGAGATTATCACCTCACACTTAAAAACTGGGCTATCGTCCAAAAGACAACAAATAACAAGCCTTGGCGAGGATGAGGAGAACCCTCACGCATTCTCTTGGGAATGTTCATTGGTGCAGCCTCTGTGGAAAACAGTACAGAGGTTCCTCAAGAAATTAAAAATAGAACTACCATATGATGCAGGAATTACACTTGGGGGTATCTTTCTGAAGGAAACAAAAACACGAATTCAAAAAGATACACACAGGGAGATCAGCTCAGTGCTTTGAGACCACCTAGAGGGGTGGGATGGGGGGGAGGGAGGGAGACGCAAGAAGGAAGAGATATGGGAACATATGTATATGTATAACTGATTCACTTTGTTATAAAGCAGAAACTAACACACCACTGTACAGCAATTATACTCCAATAAAGACTTAGAAAAAAAAAGAAAAAAGAAAACAAAAATACGGGAATGCATCTAAATCTCATCTACAATGGACACTTAGGTTTATCTCGTATGTCTGAAGCACAGTTACTCCTTTTTGACAGTCAAATGCATTTCCCTCCTCAATGCCAAAGCAGATGTACAATTCATATCCAAAAGGCCACAAAACAGGCCACTTTGGTGAGTAAAATTGAAGTTAAATCATGTATAAGCCAGAGTGACTTCCTCATACCTCAATATGTGAAGAGTTTTTTTCCCTTTTGATTACAAGTCTTTCAATAGAAAGCATCGATGATCAAAATGTCAATCCCTCAGTGCCAGAATGATTCAGCTGTTTGGACCACGTGTAGATCATGTCCCTCAGCGCTAGGCCTCCTGTATATTTGCCTAGTTAATCTACATTGGGGGAATACTGATCAGGTATTATGAACTTGCTCAGAGGAATATTAATGAGAAAACGCTTTATATAGGCCATACATTTTATTATTCATACCCAATTGTCACACAAGCATTGCACATGTGCTTTTAGCAGTAGACCTAAAGCAAACAGTGATTCATCATGAGTAGTTACATTCTCATAACTTCACTAGGTAATTTTCCTTTCCTCTTACACATCAGGGCAAAATGAAGCCAACACAGTAACTTTCATAAATACACACTTCCATACAGAGGTGTCATTTATCCAATTGCTCCAAGTCCTAAGTAGCTTGAGGGGAAGGACTTCCCTGTGTCTGGAAAACACAGATCAACGCCAGTAACAAAAAAAAACAAAAACATTATAACCATATTCACCAGTTCACTGAATAACCAATCCTTCTGTTAACTGTTTACGAAGCCATCCGATTCTCCATTAAGATTTTTTATTTCTTACCCAGTGTGGCATTATGATATGAAATTTATCAGAGACCTGTGCTTGCCAAAAGGTCCTTCACATAGATCTTCTTGAAGATGGAGCACTTTTGCAAAGTGTTAGAGCACAACAGTAACTATCTATAAATCACATAAAGACTTAAAAGGTCATGGTTAAGCATTTGACCACAATGTAAATGACAAAAGAAACCATTATTGCTGTTACATACAACATTTAAAAATAACTAGAATTATGACTGATAAAACTTTACCAGGACATACTAGCTTTTTAGGAGTTCCATGTAATTTAACATACTAATCAAATGTTTCTCTCTTAGATGGCTCAAGGGCCTTCGAAAGCAGCTCAAAGCTATCTGGACATCAAAAGAACTGTTAGAATTGGCCAAACAACACTTATTCACTGAACCAAAGTAAAGAGATTTCGAACAAAAATACAGGTCACAGACAGGCAAAGGAACTCACAAGCTGTTCACAATCAAAAGCAGCATTCCAAGACAACTTTGGAGGGAGAAACCAAATCCAGGCTTGCCCTAACCCACTGCCAACAAAATCCATCTTAGAAAATCCTGGTCATGCACAACTCTTTCCTCAGTGTTCCCTTTGCACAAATGTTCATCACCTTCTGTATCCATCTTATGTTGCCCCTTATTTTTTTCCGCATTCAGACACAACCAACTCTACTACAAAGGGACTTTCTTTTCTCTTTGTACCATCAGCCTGTTACCTAGCTGCTCACTTTCTTTATTACGTAGCTTCATAAATGCTTGAACATATGGAACTTCTTTTGTCTTTCTCTTCCTGTGACAAAAGAACTCTAGCTGAAGGATAGTATAGTCATTTAGGCTCCCACTCAAAGACCACCATTCCTCATTTTTCAAGAATGTATCCATACATTGGCCAGACAAAATTACAATAGAATTTCATTCTTTTCTTAGTCTTAGGTTTACAACTATAGGTTGACCAGTCTGCCAGGATTTTGCCCATTGGCTATCACATGGAACTGAAGAAGCAGCACTTCTTATGCTTGAACCATAGAACACTCATACACGGACTAAAAACAAACAAAATCCTAAACACCAATGGAAGCCTCAAACCAAAGGAACCAGAAACCAAACAGAAACCAAAAACCAAACAGCACAAGACTCAAATCATCTTCCAAGTCTCAACTTAGCCTGTGACTTCTGTCCAAGTGGTGCACCTTCCAAATGAGATTTCCTGGAATGAAAAGTCACCCAAATGGGAACCAAAGTTCCCCCAAATGTACGGGGTTAAAAGGACCTCAGACTGCATGCCAGGGGAGTTACCACACGCTGGCTGAGGTGGTGCAACCTCCCAAATGCTATTTTTCTGGTTCCCCAAAATAATCCCTGGGAGTAGGACATTCGGGGCAGCCCAGGCAGGAGGAAGAGAGGAACGTCCTCAAGGCAAAGACGGCCTCGGCAGCTGCTAGGGTGCTCCCTCTTCCACCATCTATTCCCTCCCCAGAGTTCTAACTGCTGGGATGACTGGGGCACAGCCTTTCCAGGCAAGGGTCCCAGGTGGTCTGGCCTCTAAAGGAATTCTCCAACACTACACTCTCTCGAAAGAGGCTGGCGTGGAGAAAATCTCAGTGCCCGATTGAGTCAGGGGACCCACAGGGGCCATCCCCAAGTGAGCCCCACATTGGGTACTAAATTTGATGTCGAAAACTCGACCACTGTGCACCAGTGCCAAATCGAATCTGAGGGAGAGTGGTTTGGAGGAAGTAGAAAAGAATAGCTTTGCTGCTTTGGCAGCCATACGGGGACACAGAAAACTCGTGCCCTCAAAAACCATGCGTCCCAATGCAGGAGGATCTGGTGAGGAGTTTTACAGCAATGGTTTAAGGACGCAGTTGCTCCTAAGGTTTCGTGTGTGTACAGGGCCTTAACTCCCTTTTAATCTGGCCTCAGATGGTCTCTTGATGAGCTTCTCTGAAATAAAGAAGACTAAAACCTTCTATTTTGTGGGGGTTTTAGGTTGGTAAAGAGCCCAAAGATATGCTTACCTGTATCCCTTGAGGCAAAACCAGGATCCTGCCCCAAGGCTGCACTATTGTTTTTTGAGGGTTCCTCCATTGTCTCTGCATGCCCTCCCTTCCCTGATTAGCAACTGTTCTAATCTGCCCTTTGGAACTCAGGGAGGGTCCTGGAGGCTCTAGTCTAAATAAGGCCCTGACACTACACCTAACTCCAACCCTGACACTCTCCCTAAGCAAGGCCCTGAGACTACTCCTAACTCATTCCCTGACACTGTACCTAACAAAGGCTCTGATGCTAATCCTAAATCAGACCCTGACACTGTGTCTAACTAAGGCCCTGCTGCCATAAATATCTAAACTCCTGACATTATCCTGAGCTAATATCCTCACCCATGTCTTACTAAGGTCCTGAAACTGTCCCAAAGGAAGCCCTTACACTGTCCCTAAAAGAGGCCCTGAGCGTGACTTTAACGAAGACCCTAATGCTGCTCCTACAGAGGCCCTTATGCTGCTCCTAAGGCATGCCCTGACACTGTCCCTGACTCAGGCCCTAAGGATAGGCTTCACATAGGCCCTGTTGCCGTACTTCAGTTAGGCTTGACACTGTCCCTACATCAAGCCGTGACACTGGTCTTGATTAAAGACCTGACACTGGTCCTGATTAAAGCCCTGACACTGGTCCTAACTAGCACCCTGATGCTCTCAATAACTAACGTCACCACGCTATCCCTAGCTCATTTCCTGAAACTACCCCTGGCCTGGAACCTGACTCTGTCCCGAGCTAATTTCCTGCCTCTTATCCTCACTGATGACCTAATGCTATCCCTAATTAAGGCCCAGAATAGTCCTAACTAAGGCCCTGACACTGTCACTAACTAAGGCCTGAAATCTTCACTAATATAGGTCCCGCTACCGGCACTAACTAAAATACGACACTATCCGGAGCTAATATCCTGACCCATTTCTAGACAAGCTCCTAACACTGTCCCTTAGAAATCCCTGTTGCTCTCCCTAAGTCAGGCACTGACGCTGTCCCTACCTGCAGTCATGATACTGGTTCTAAATAAGGCCCTGATACTCTCAGTGACTAAGGTCTTGACACTATCCCTAGGTCATTTCCTGACACGATCCATAAACTTTACCATAAACCTTGCCAGAGCAAATGTCCTGCCTCTTATGCTAATTGAAGCCCTTACTCTCTGCCTAACACAGACCCTGAATATAGGACCAAGGCCGTGACACTGTCACTAAGGCCTACATGCTCGTCCTAAATCGGGCCCACAACTGACACTCAATAAAGCCCTAACACTCTTCCTAACTCAGGCCCTGACACGGTACCTAACAGAGGCCCAGATACTAGTGCTAACGTAGGCCCTGACACTGTCTCTAACTAAGGCCCTGCTGCCGTCAATATATAATGTCCTGACACTATCCTGAGCTCATTTCCTGAAACATCTCTTAACAAGGTCCTGAAACTGTCCCTAAGTAAGCCGTGACGCTGTCCCTAAGTGAGACCCTGAGGCTGTCCCTAACAGAGGCCTTGATAATGGCTGTAGCAAAGCCGCTGAGGCCGATCCTACCCAGGCCCTTATGCTGTTCCTAAGTCATACCCTGATACTGTCCCTAGCTAAGGCCCTGACACTAGGCCTCACTCAAGCCCTGTCACTCTTCCCAAGTCCGGCTCTGACGCTGTCCCTACCTGAAGGCCTGACAATGGTCCTAAATTAGGCCCTGATGCTCTAAGTAACTGAAGACTTGGCACTACTCCTAGGTCATGTCCTGACACTATCCTTAGACCTTAACCTAACCTTGCCTTTAACTAATGTCGATCCTCTTGCGCTAACTAAATCCCTGATGCTGTCCCAAACTAAGGCCCTGAAATTAGTCCCAAGGTTATGAACCTCTCCCTATCAGAGGCCTGGAGGCTCGTCCTAACTCAGGCCCTGACACAACACCTAACTCAGACCCTGACACTGTACCTAACAAAGGCTCTGACGCTGTCCCTACCTGAAGCCCTGACACTGGTTCTAATTAAGGCCCTGATACTCTCAGTGACTAAGGTCTTGACACTACCCCTAGGTCATTTCCTGACACGATCCCTAAACTTCACCCTAAGCCTGTGCCTTGCAAGTGTCCTGCCTCTTATGCAAACTGAAGCCCTTATGCTGTGCCTAACTCAGGCCCTGAATTTAGGCCAAAGACCGTGACACTGTCCCTAACTGAGGCTAGATGCTCTTCCTAAATCTGGCCCAGAACTGTCCCGCACTAAAGCCCTAACAGTATTCCTAAATCAGGCCCTGACACGGTACCTAACAGAGGCCCAGATGCTAGTCCTAACACGGGCCCTGACACTGTGTCTTACTAAGGCCCTGCTGCCGTCAATATCTAAAGTCCTGACGTTATCCTGAGCTAATATCCAGACCCATGTCTTACCAAGGTCCTGAAACTGTCCCAAGGTAAGCCCTGACGCTGTCCCTAAGTGACGCCCTGAGGCTGTCCCTATCAGAGGCCCTGAGAATGTCTTTAACGAAGACCCTAAAGCTGATCCTACAGAGGCCCTTATACTACTCCTAAGTCATGCCCTGACACTGTCCCTCACTCAGGCCCTCAAGATAGGCCTCACTTGGGCCCTGTTGCCATACTTTAGTTAGGCTCTGATGCTGTCCCTACATCATCAAGCCCTGACACTGGTCCTAACTAAGGCCCTGATGCTCTCAATAACTAAGGTCTTCACGCTATCCCTAGCTCATTTCCTGACACTATCCCTGGCCTGGAAGCTGACTCTGTCCCGAGCAAATTGCCTGCCTCTTATCCTCACTGAAACCCTAATGCTCTCCCTAACTAAGGCCCAGACTTGTCCTAACTAAGGCCCTGACACTGAAAGTTCCTGAAACTGTCCCTACATAAGCCCTGAAGCTGTCCCTATGTGAGACCCTGAGGCTGTCCCTAACAGAGGTCCTGATGATGGCTTTAGCAAAGCCCCTGAGGCCGATCCTCCCGAGGCCCTTATGCTGCTCGTAAGTCATGCCCTGATACTGTCCCTAGCTAAGGCCCTGACACCTCACTCAAGCCCTGTCGCTCTTCCCAAGTCCGGCTCTGACGCTGTCCCTACCTGACGTCCTGACACTGGTCCTAAATTAGGCCCTGATGCTCTAAGTAACTGAAGTCTTGGCACTATTCCTAAGTCATGTCCTGACACTATCCCTAGACCTTAACCTAACCTTGCCTTTAACTAATGTCGATCCTCTTGCGCTAACTAAATCCCTGATGCTGTCCCTAACTAAGGCCTTGAAATTAGTCCCGAGGCCGTGACGATGCCCCTAACTGAGGCATGGAGGCTCGTCCTACCTCAGGCCCTGACACAACACCGAACTCAGTCCCTGACACTGTACCTAACAAAGGCTCTGATGCTCGACCAAAGTCAGGCCCTGACACTGTCTCTAAGGACCAGCGGCCATCAATATCTAAAGTCCTGACATTATCCTGAGCGAATATCTTGACTCATGTCTTACCAAGGTCCTGAAACTGTCCCAAAGTAAGCCCTGATGCTGTCCCTAAGGGAGGCCCTGAGGATGTCCCTAAGAGGCCCTGAGAATGTCTTGTACGCAGACCCTAAGGCTGATCTTACAGAGGCCCTTATACTACTCCTACGTCATGCCCTGACACTGTCCCTCACTCAGGCCCTAAAGATAGGCCTCACTTGGGCCCTTCTGCCATACCTTAGTTAGCCTCTGACGCTGTCCCTACATCATCAAGCCCTGACACTGGTCCTGATTAAGCCCCTGACACTGGTCCTAACTAAGGCCCTGATGCTCTCAATAACGAAGGTCTTCACGCTATCCCTAGCTCATTTACTGACACTATTCCTGGCCTGGAAACTGACCCTGTCCGGAGCTAATTTCCTGCCTCTTATCCTCACTGAAGCCCTAATGCTCTCGCTAACGAAGGCCCAGACTAGTTCTAACTAAGGCCCTGACACTGTCTCTAACTAAGGCCCGGAATCTGTCCCTAATATAAGCCCTGCTGCCAGCAATAACTAAAATCCAGACACTATCCCGAGTTAAGAATCTGAACCATTTCTAACCAAGGTCCTGACACTCTCCCTAAGAAAGCCCTGTCTCTGTCCCTAAGTGAAGGCCTGAGGCTATGCCTAACTCAGGCCCTGAATCTATGCCTCACTGAGGCCTTGACACTGTGACTACCTCAGGCCCTGATCATGTCTTTAACTAAGACCCTATTGCTCACCCAACAAAGGCCCTGATGCAGCTTCTACATCATGCCCTGACAGGGACCCCAGCTAAGGGCCTGACGCTAGGCCCCACTCAGTCCCTGTGGCGCTCCCTAAGTCAGGCTCTGACGTGGTCCCTACCTGAAGCCCTGACACTGGTTCTAATTAAGGCCCTGACACTCTCAGTGACTAAGGTTTTGACACCACCCCTAGGTCATTTCCTGACACGATCCCTAAGCTTCACCTTAAGCCTGTCCCTTGCAACTCTCCGGCCTCTTATGCTAACTGAAGCCCTTATGCTGTGCCTAACTCAGGCCCTGAATTTAGTTCCAAGTCCGAGACAGTGTCCCTAACTGAGGCCTAGATGCTCTTCCTAAATCTGGCCCAGAACTGTCCCTCACTAAAGCCCTAACACTATTCCTAACTCAGGCCCTGACACGGTACCTAATAGAGGCCCAGATGCAACTCCTAACGCAGTCAGTGACACTGTGTCTAACTTCGGCTCTGCTACCGACAATATCTAAAGTCCTGACATTATCCTGAGCTAATATCCTGACTCATGTCTTACCAAGGTTCTGAAACTGTCCCAAAGTAAGCCCTTACGCTGTCCCTAAGGGAGGCCCTGAGGCTGTCCCTATCAGAGGCTCTGAGAATGTCTTTAATGAAGACCCTAATGCTGATCCTACAGCGGCACTTATACTACTCCTAAGTCATGCCCTGACACTGTCGCTCACTCAGGCCCTCAAGATAGGCCTCATTTGTCCCTGTTGCCGTACCTTAGTTAGCCTCTGACGCTATCCCTACATCAAGCCCTGACACTGCTCCTGATTAAGGCCCTGACACTGGTCCTAACTAAGGCCCTGATGCCCTCAATAACTAAGATCTTCACGCTATCCCTAGCTCATTTCCTGACACTATCCCTGGCCTGGAACCTGACTCTGTCCCGAGCTAATTTCCTGCCTCTTATCCTCACAGAAGCCCTAATGCTCTCCCTAACTAAGGCCCAGACTAGTCCTAACTACTGCCCTGACATGGTCTCTACCTAAGAATCTGTCCCTAATATAGGCCCTGCTTCCAGAATCTGTCCCTAATATAGGCCTTGCTGCCGGCAATAACTAAAATCTGGACACTATCCTGAGTTAAGGATCTGACCCATTTCTCACTAAGGTCCTGACACTCTCCCTAAGAAAGCCCTGTCTCTGTCGTTAAGTGAAGGCCTGAGGCTGTGCCTAACTCAGGCCCTGAAGTTATGCCTATCTGAGGCCTTGACGCTGTGACTATCTCAGGCCCTGATCGTGTCTTTAACTAAGACCCTACTGCTCACCCAACATAGGCCCTGATGCAGCTCCTACATCATGCCCTGACAGTGTCCCCAGCTAAGGGCCTGACGCTAGGCCTCACTCAGGCCCTGTGGCTCTCCCTAAGTCAGCCTCTGACGCTGTCCCTACCTGAAGCCCTGACACTGGTTCTAATTAAGGCCCTGATACTCTCAGTGACTAAGGTCTTGACACTACCCCTAGGTCATTTCCTGACACGATCCCTAAACTTCACCCTAAGACTGTCCCTTGCAACTCTCCAGCCTCTTATGCTAACGGAAGCTCTTATGCTCTGCGTATCTCAGGCCCTGAATTTAGTCCCAAGGCCGAGACACTGTCCCTAACTGAGGCCTAGATGCTCATCCTAAATCCGGCCCTGACACTGTCCCTAACTATGGCCCTAACACTCTTGCTAACTCAGGCCCTGACACGGTACCTAACAGAGACCCAGATGCTAGTCCTATCTAAGGCCTTGACCCTGTCCTTAACTAAGGCCCTGCTGCCATCAATATTTAAAGTCCTGACAGTTTCCTGAGCTTATTACATCCTGGCCCATGTTTCATTAAGGTCCTGAAACTGTCCCAAAGTAAGCCTTGACGCTGTCCCTATGTGAGGCTGTGAGGCTGTCTCTCACAGAGGCCCTGATAATGTCTTTAACAAACCCCTTAGGCTGTTCCTACTGAGGCCCTTATGCTGCTCCTAAGGCATGCCCTGACACTGTCCCAGCTAAGGCCCTGACTCTAGGCCTTACTCAGTCCCTGTCACTCTCCCTAAGTCAGGTTCTGATGCTGTCCCTACATGAAGCCCTGACACTGGTTCTAAATTAGGCACTGATGCTCTAAGTAGCTATGGTCTTGACACTATCCCTACGTCATTTCCTGACGCTATACCCAGACCTTAACCTAACCTTGTCTTTAGCTAATGTTGAGTCTCTTATGCTAACTAAATCTCTGATGCCGTCCCTAACTAAGACCCTGAATTTAGTCCCGAGCCCGTGAACCTGTCTCTAACTGAGGCCTGGAGGCTGTCCTTAACAAAGGCCCTCAACTTATCTTTAAATGAGGCCCTGACACTCTCCCTAATTAAGGACTGAGGCTATCTCTGCTTAAGGCGCTGAGTCTGTCTTTAACTACTGGCCTCACTCTTTCCCTAACAAAGGTCCTGACACATTCCCTAACTAAGACCCTGACACGGTCCCTAATAACCTGAGCTGTCCCTCATTAATGCCCTGATGCGGCCCATAAATGATGTACTGAAGTCGGCACGAAGGACCAGACGATGTCACTAATGACCCAAAATGTCTCTTACTAAGGCCCTCAAATTACCTCTAACTGAGGCCCTAAAGATGTCCATAACTAAGGCCCTGACACTATCTCTAACTAAGACCCTCAAGTTATCTTTAACTGAGGCCATGACAGTGTCCCTAACAAAGAACCTGACACTGTCTCTAACTAAGGCCCCGAGTCTGTCTTTACCTAACGGCCTCACTCTTTCCCCAACTACTTCATGACGCTGCCCCTACCCAAGGCCCTGACGGTGTGCCTAATTGCCTGAGCTGTCTTTCACTAATACCCTGACCCTGTCCATAACTAACGCCCTTATGATGTCCCTAATGAACAGCCTGAAGTGTCTCTTACTAAGGCCCTCAAGTTTTTCTCTGAGGCCCTGACACTCTCCCTAATTAAGGCCTTGACACTGTCTGTAAGTAATGGCCTGATGCAGCTCCTACCTGAGATGCTGATGCTCTCACTGAGACCTTGAAGCCTCTACGTGAGAAGCTGACACTGTCTGTAACTAATTTCCTGGCTTTTTCCTTAACTAACATCCTAATTTTGTCCCTAAATAACACCCTGACACTGGTCCTAAATAAGGCCCTGATGCTGACCCTATCTAAGGCCCTGATGATGTCCCTAATAGACTTAGATGTCCCTCATTGTTGGCCTGACCCTATCCCTCACCAAGCACCTGACCCTCTTCCTAACTAAGGCTGTGATGATGTCTCTACCTGAGGCACTGTCACTGTCTATAATAACGGCCGCCTCTTTCCCTAACACCCTGATGCTGTCCCTAATAGCCTCATGTATCTCTCAATAACGCCCTGATCCTCTCCATAACTAAGGCCCTGAATATGTCCCTAAGTATGTCTCTGACGCTGTCCTTAACTAAGGCCCTGATACTCTCTCTACGTAAGACACTGACACTATCTATAATAATGGCCTGACTCTTTCCCTAACTAACACCCTGATGCTATCGCTAATTGAGGCCCTGAAGATGTCCCTAATACCCTTAGGTGTTCCTCTGTATAACCCTGATCCTGTCCATAACTAAGGCCCTGAATATGTCCCTAGGTAAGTCTCTGACGCTGTCCTTAACTAAGGCCCTGATGCTGTCTCTACCTCAGAATCTGAAATTCTTATGCCCTGACTCTCCCTAACATCCTGACGCTGCCTCTGAGTGAGGCCCCGACACTCTTCTTAACTAAGGACTTGCCGCTGTCCCTACCTAAAACCCTGACACGGTCTGTAACTAATGACCTGACTCTTTCCCTAACTAACACCCTAGTTTTGGCCCTAACTAACGCCCTGACTCTCCCTAACATCCTGACACTGCCTCTAAGTGAGGCCCCGACACTCTTCTTAACTAAGGACTTGCCGCTGTCCCTACCTAAAACCCTGACACGGTCTGTAACTAATGACCTGACTCTTTCCCTAACTAACACCCTAGTTTTGGCCCTAACTAACGCCCTGACCCTGGTTCTAATTATGGCCATGATGCTGGCTCTAAGGCCCTGAAGATATCCCTAAGTAACAGCCTGAACTGTGTCTAACTAAGGCTCTCACGTTATCTCTAAGTGAAGCACTGACACTCTCCCTAACTTAGGTCCTGATGCTGTCCCTTATAGTCTAAGCTGTCACTAAATAATGCCCTGATCCTGTCCATAAGTAAGGCCCTGAATATGTCCCTAAGTGCATCTCTGACGATGTCCTGAACAGCCTGAACGCTCTTCAAGTTATCTCTGAGGCTCTGACACTGGCCCTTCCTAAGGCCTCACCCCGGGGTTGTCCCAGGCTGCTGGGCAGTTTTCTCTTGTCCGCATCTCTAGCCAGCTGCTGCCATCAGCCACTCTAAGATTCTGCAATACAGTGGTCCCATGTGGGATGTGCCTGTGTAGGCTCACCTGCGGGAGGAGAGTCATGGCCACTCCGCCCTCCAGGGGACTGCAGCTCAGGGTAGGAGCCTCTCAGCCAGTGTCTGGACACAGGGTTCTGTGTCCTTGTTTGTTGTAAATCCCTTGGAGTTACCTCTCACATTTTTGAATGGATATCCCCCGCTCTGCATATTTATAATATAAATTATTTACCACATTAAAATCCAGGAATGACATTCTTAGAATGAGCAGGAGAACACTGCATGCCCCCCCAATGATCTATTACTTGGAGGATTTAAAATTCTAATGAGAAAACACTCACTCTCCTCACCCTCTTGGGCGTCAGCACAAGGCGGGAATCAGCTGCATCCTTTATTTATCCCTCTGATTTTCCAGAACCTTTCCTTCCAGGAGAAATCTCTGGGCTCTTCGGGAGCTGTGAGTGGTGGCCGTCAGGTAAATCTGAGACTGAAAAGCAAGAGGAAGAGAGACAGAGGAGGAGATAAGAAGCGGTGACGGGGAGAAACGGGCGTCCACGTTCAATCGCAGGCTGAGAGTCTGAGTTAGTGTCCAGCGAAGCTAAGGACCACCAGGGTCTGGCCCCACTGGCCTTGTCACCTGGTGTGGGGACTGCGGACAGCCAAACTCCCATGGCCACTCTCAGAGAAATCAGGGAGGTGGGAGGGCACCCCTGAGAGCCAGATGGAAAATGGTCATGCTGTGAAATAACAAGATGCCCTTTCAGAAAAGTGAACACTGTCCCCTTGGTTCTCAAAGACTTGCAAACACTCTGTGTCCTTCTGGAGGCGTGCTGAAGCCTTCAGCCTTTGAGGGCAGTAATGGGAGTGCATCTGGGCTCAAAACCATCCAGCACTCACTCCCTGAGGGTGCTGAGGATGACCCGTGTCCACCCCTCGGGTGCTGTGGGGCCTGAAATCCCCTGATCACCGAGGACGGGAGGGACACTCGGTGACACTCCCCTGGACCACCGGGGGCTTGGCTGCTGGGCTACAGTCCTTTATCAGATACATGGTTTGCAAACATCTTGGGCCATTTTGGATGGTGGATTATCTTATTCCTTGCTCCTTTTATACACAACTGTTTTTCATCTTGAGGAAGTCCAACTCATCTATTTTGTCTTTTGTTGCTTGTGCTTTTGGTAGATCTAAGAAATCATGACCAAATCCAAGGTCATGAAGATGTACTCTCATGTTTTCTTCTACGAGTTTTATAATTTTGGTTCTTGCATCTAGGCCTTTGGTCCATTTTGCGTTGATTTTGTATATGGGGTGGGGGGAGGTAAGGGTCCAACTTTCCTCTTCTGCATGTGGGTATCCAGTTGTTCCAGAACCTGTGCTCCCTGTTTGGGCGAAAATACTGCAAATGATGCGACCAACAAGGGCTTAATTCTAAAATATACAAACAGCTCATACAACTCAAAAAAGAAAAAAAATCAAAAAATAGGCAGAAGGTCTAAACAGACATTTCTCCGAAGACATACAGATGGCCAAGAGGCACCTGAACAGACGCTCCACATCACTAATTATTAGAGAATGCAAATCAAAACTACAGTGAGTTACCACCTCACAGTGGTCAGAATGGCCATCATTAAAATGTCTAGAAATAAATGCTGGAAGGGGTGTGGAGAAAAGCGAACCCTCCTACGCTACTGGTGGGAATGTAAATTGATGCAGCCACTATGGAAAACAGTATGGAGGTTCCTCAAAAACTACAAACAGAATTACCATATGAACCAGCAATCCCACTCCAGGGCACACATCCAGACAAAACTATAATTCGAAAAGATACGTGCACCCCAGCATTCACAGCAGCACTCTTCACAACAGCCAAGATATGGAAGCAACCTGAATGTCCCTCAACAGATGAATGGATATAGAAGATGTGGTACATATATACAGTGGAATATTACTCAGCCATAAAACAGAATGAAATAATGTCATTTGCAGCTACATGGATGGACCTAGAGGTTATCATACAAAGTGAAGTAAGTCAGACAGAGAACAACAAATACCATATGATATCACTTATATCTGGATTATAAAATGAGACCCAAATGAACCTATCTGCAGAACAAAAAGAGACTCACAAATATAGAAAACAGACTCGTGGTTGTCAAGGGGAAGACAGGGGAGAGGGATGGATTGGGAGTTTGGGATTAGTAGATCCAAATTATTATATATAGGATGGATAAACAAGGTCTTACTGTACAGCACAGGGAACTATATTCAATACCCTGTAATTAACCATAATGGAAAAGAATATGAAAAATATGTATAGGGCTTCCCTGGTGGCACAGTGGTTGAGAGTCCGCCTGCCAAAGCAAGGGACACGGGTTAGTGCCCCGGTCCAGGAGGATCCCACATGCCGCAGAGCGGCTGGGCCCGTGAGCCATGGCCGCTGAGCCTGCGCGTCTGGAGCCTGTGCTCCGCAACGGGAGAGGCCACAACAGTGAGAGGCCCGCGTACCGCAAAAATATATATATATATATATGTATATATGTATGTATGTATATATGAATCACTTTGCTGTACAGTAGAAATTAACACAACATTGTAGGTCAACTATACTTCAGTATCAATTAGTTTGAAGGCACTTTTATAAATTAGGTCTTATTTCTCTTGTCCTTTCATACTGGGACAAATGTATAACAGAAACATTTGTTTACCTCCAGTAATAACCTGGATTACTCCAGGATGAACTCATATCGCACAGAACCTTAATTGTTGAACAAACCATGAATACCAGTTACACCATGGGATGTCCTGATCCAATATGAAGGTTGGAAACCTTGTATCAAGCCTGCAGAATCCACTAAATTTGGAAATTCAAACTGAAATGAAGCCACCTACCCCATGACTTCTCCACAACTAGTTATACAACATCAATTGGAAACCATATACAATCAAATGAATGTAGACAGAAATGACTATAGCCTTCCTTTTTTTGCCTTTGAGATGAAGACGGTATTTAAGGTGATGTCTTGGGCTGTTTCAGGGTGTTACTCAATTTCCTGGGTATCTGCCATGCACACAGGAGGTACACATGTTAGTTAACTTGCTTGTGCAACTATATGAAGGTAGTTAATACCACAAAACTGTATGCATAAAGTGAATTAAATGCTAAAGTCGTGTTTTGTATTTTTAATGACAATGAAAAACAAGTGCAGCGCTGATATTTGTTACAGAAATGAACATTAAAAACATTCTTAGTGAAAAAAGCCACAAAGAAAAGGCCACCTAGATCCCATATTCATCTTGTCTGCTTCAAATCCCTCACGGTTGTCCAAATGCGGGGGAAACTCAGTAATGGGTCCAGAAAAAGAAAACTGGATCAGGATGGAAAAAGACATTTTCATACAGTTGGGACAGTAGGTGAAAGTTGAAGTGGGGCTGAGTATTAAATTATAATGTGGACATCAGGATTTCTTCATTTAGGGGTTATGTGCTGGTTCCGTGGGCAAAACACACTGAGCATTTTGTGTGAAGTGGCAAACGTGAGTACTTTTTGCCATTACTGCAACTTTTCGGTACATTTTAAATTACTGGAAAGTAAATTACTTTTCTAGACAACCATGTCAGTATCATGCCAGAAAATCAGATAAGACAGATATCAAATTTTGTTATAGAGGCCAAGACTTACCCAGACCACGTTCAACCAAAGTTGTGATACTTATTTCCCTTGTCGGAGTCCGCATGGTATGAAGAGGCACCGTGGGAAGAGTATATTAGTAGCTACCATCTCTTGGGTCCTGTGGATTACCTGGGGTGCAGTAGAAACTGTGAGATTTTAGTATTTAAATTTTTCACATTACTTCAAAAAATATGTTAAAAAATAAATTCAGTAAAGTTGCAAAATATGGAATCAATATACACAAATCAGTTTTGTTTCTATACACTAATAATGATCCACCAGCAAGAAAAATTAAGAAAACAATCCCATTTACAATTCCATCAAAAAGAACGAACTATTTAGCAATAAATTTAACCAAGGACATGAAAGACCTATACTCCGAAAACTATAAAGCATTGATAAAGAAACTGAAGACACAATAGAAAACAATATTCCATGCTCATGCATCAGAAAAATTACGATTATTAAAGTGTTTGGGAGAGGGGGAAGATGGCGGAAGAGTAAGACGTGGAGATCACCTTCCTCCCCACAAATACACCAGAAATACATCTACACGTGGAACAACTCTTACAGAACACCTACTGAACGCTGGCAGAAGACCTCAGAACTCCCAAAAGGCAAGAAAGTCCCCACGTACCTGGGTAGGACAAAAGAGAAAAGAATAAACAGAGACAAAAGCATAGGGACGAGCCCTGCACCAGTGGGAGGGAGCTGTGAAGGAGGAAAAGTTTCCACACACTAGAAGCCCCTTCGCGGGCGGAGACTGCAGGAGGCGGAGGGGGGAGCTTCGTGGCCACGGAGGAGTGCACAGCAACGGGTGCGGAGGGCAAAGCGGGGAGATTCCTGCACAGAGGATCGGTGCCGACCGGCACTCACCAGCCCGAGAGGCTTGTCTGCTCCCCCACCGGGGCGGGCAGGGCTGGGAGTTGAGGCTCGGGCTTCGGTCGGAGCGCAGGGAGAGGACTGGGGGTGGCGGCGTGAACACAGCCTGCAGGGGGTTAGTGCACCACGGCTGGCCGGGAGGGAGTCCGGGGAAAAGTCTGGACCTGCCGAAGAGGCAAGAGACTTTTTCTTCCCTCTTTGTTTCCTGGTGCGCGAGGAGAGGAGATTAAGAGCGCCGCTTAAAGGAGCTCCAGAGACGGCGCGAGCTGCGGCTAACAGCGCGGACCCCAGAGACGGGCATGAGATGCTAAGGCTGCTGCTGCCACCAACAAGAAGCCTGTGTGCGAGCACAGGTCACTCTCCACACCCCGCTTCCGGGGAGCCTGTGCAGCCCGCCACGGCCAGGGTCCCGGGATCCAGGAACAACTTCGCCGGGAGAACACACGGCGCGCCACAGGCTGGTGCAGCGTCATGGTGGCCTCTGCCGCCGCAGGCCCGCCCCGCACTCCGTGCCCCTCCCTCCCCCCGGCCTGAGTGAGCCAGAGCCCCCGAATCAGCGGCTCCTTTAACCCTGTCCTGTCTGAGCAAAAAACAGATGCCCTCCGGAGACCTACATGCAGAGGCGGGGCCAAATCCAAAGCGGAGCCCCGTGAGCTGTGCGAACAAAGAGAAAGGGAAATCTCTCCCAGCAGCCTCAGAAGCAGCGGATTAAAGCTCCACAATCAACTTGATGTACCCTGCACCTGTGGAATACATGAATAGACAACGAATCATCCCAAATTGAGGAGGTGGACTTTGAGAGCAAGATTTATGATTTTTTTCCCCTTTTCCTTTTTTTGTGAGTGTGTATGTGTATGCTTCTGTGTGAGATTTTGTCTGTATAGCTTTGCTTCCACCATTTGTCCTAGGGTTCTATCCATCCGGTTTTGTGTTTTTTTGGTTTTTTTGGGGGGGGGTTAAATTTTTTTCTTAATAATTATTTTTTAATTTAATAACTTTATTATATTTTATCTTACTCTATTTTATTTTACTTTATCTTCTTTCTTTCTTTTCCTCCTTCCTTCCTTCCTCCCTCCCTCCCTCCCTTTCTTTCTTTCCTTCTTTCTTTCTTTCTACTTCTACTAATTCTTTCTTTCTACTTTTTCTCCCTTTTATTCTGAGCCATGTGGATGAAAGGCTCTTGGTGCTGCAGCCAGGAGTCAGTGTGGTGCCTCTGAGGTGGGAGAGCCAACTTCAGGACACTGGTCCACAAGAGACCTCCCAGCTCCACATAATATCAAACGGCTAAAATCTCCCAGAGATATCCATCTCAACACCAGCACCCAGCTTCACTCAACGACCAGCAAGCTACAGTGCTGGACACCCTATGCCAAACAACTAGCAAGACAGGAGCACAACCCCACCCATTAGCAGAGAGACTGCCTAAAATCATAATAAGTTCACAGACACCCCAAAACACACCACCAGACGTGGACCTGCCCACCAGAAAGACAAGATCAAGCCTCATCCACCAGAACACAGGCACTAGTCCCCTCCACCAGGAAGCCTACACAACCCACTGAACCAACCTTAGCCACTGGGGACAGACACCAAAAACAACGGGAACTACGTATCTGCAGCCTGCAAAAAGGAGACCCCAAACACAGTAAGATAAGCAAAATGAGAAGACAGAAAAACACACAGCAGATGAAGGAGCAAGATAAAAACCCACCAGACCTAACAAATGAAGAGGAAATAGGCAGTCTACCTGAAAAAGAATTCAGAATAATGATAGTAAAGATGATCCAAAATCTTGGAAATAGAATGGACAAAATGCAAGAAACATTTAACAAGGACCGAGAAGAACTAAAGATGAAACAAACAACGATGAACAACACAATAAATGAAATTAAAAATACTCTAGATGGGATCAATAGCAGAATAACTGAGGCAGAAGAATGGATAACTGACCTGGAAGATAAAATAGTGGAAATAACTACTGCAGAGCAGAATAATGAATAAAGAATGAAAAGAACTGAGGACAGTCTGAGACCTCTGAGACAACATTAAACACACCAACATTCGAATTGTAGGGGTTCCAGAAGAAGAAGAGAAAAAGAAAGGGACTGACAAAATACTGGAAGAGATTATAGTTGAAAACTTCCCTAATATGGGAAAGGAAACAGTTAATCAACTCCAGGAAGCACAGAGAGTCCCATACAGGATAAATCAAAGGAGAAATACACCAAGACACATATTAATCAAACTGTCAAAAATCAAAAACAAAGAAAACATATTAAAAGCAGCAAGGGAGGGCGTCCCTGGTGGTGCAGTGGTTGAGAGTCCACCTGCTGATGCAGGGGATATGGGTTCGTGCCCCGGTCCGGGAAGATCCCACATGCCACGGAGTGGCTGGGCCCGTGAGCCATGGCCACTGAGCCTGCGCGTCTGGAGCCTGTGCCCCAAAACGGGAGATGCCACAACAGTGAGAGGCCCACGTACCGAAAAAAAAAAAAAAAAAAGCAGCAAGGGAAAAACAACAAATAACACACAAGGAAATCCCTATAAAGTTAACAGCTGATCTTTCAGCAGAAACTCTGCAAGCCAGAAGGGACTGGCAGGACATATTTAAAGTGATGAAGGAGAAAAAACTACAACCAAGATTACTCTACCCAGCAAGGATCTCTTTCAGATTTGATGGAGAAATTAAAACCTTTACAGACAAGCAAGAGCTGAGAGAGTTCAGCACCACCAAACCAGCTTTACAACAAATGCTAAAGAGTCTTCTCTAGGCAAGAAACACAAGAGAAGGAAAAGACCTATAATAACAAACCCAAAACAATTAAGAAAATGGGGGGCTTCCCTGGTGGCACAGTGGTTGAGAATCTGCCTGCCAATGCAGGGGATACGGGTTCGAGCGCTAGTCTGGGAAGATCCCACATGCCGCAGAGCAACTGGGCCCGTGAGCCACAACTACTGAGCCTGCACGTCTGGAGCCTGTGCTCCGCAACAAGAGAGGCCGAGATAGTGAGAGGCCTGCGCACCGCGATGAAGAGTGGCCCCCGCTCGCCGCAACTAGAGAAAGCCCTCGCACAGAAACGAAGACCCAACACAGCCAAAAATAAATAAATAAATTTATAAAAAAAAAAAAAGAAAATGGGAATAGGAACATACCTATCAATAATTACCTTAAATGTAAATGGATTAATGCTCCCACCAAAAGACACAGACTGGCTGAATGGATACAAAAACAAGACCCATATATATGCTGTCTACAAGACACCCACTTCAGACCTAGAGGCACATACAGACTGAAAGTGAGGGGATGGAAAAAGATATTCCATGCAAATGGAAACCAACAGAAAGCTGGAGTAGCAATTCTCATATCAGACAAAATAGACTTTAAAATAAAGACTATTACTAGAGACAAATAAGGACACTACATAATGATCAAGGGATCGATCCAAGAAGAAACTATAACAATTGTAAATATTTATGCACCCAACATAGGAGCACCTCAATACATAAGGCAAATACTAACAGCCATAAAAGGGGAAATCAACAGTAACACACTCATAGTAGGGGACTTTAACACTCCACTTTCACCAATGGACAGATCGTCCAAAATGAATGATGATCTTTAAATCATCATTTAAATGATGATACATTAAACAAGAGGGACTTGATTGATATTTATAGGACATTCCATCCAAAAACAACAGAATATGCATTTTTCTCAAGTGCTCATGGAACATTCTCCAGGATAGATCATATCTTGGGTCACATATCAAGCCTCGGTAAATTTAAGAAAATTGAAATTGTATCAAGTATCATTTTTGACCACAACGCTATGAGACTAGACATCAATTACAGGAAAAGATTTGTAAAAAATACAAACACATGGAGGCTAAACAATACACTACTTAATAACGAAGTGATCACTGAAGAAATCAAAGAGGAAATCAAAAAATACCTAGAAACAAATGACAGTGGAGACACGACGACCCAAAACCTATGGGATGCAGCAAAAGCTGTTCTAAGAGGGAAGTTTATAGCAATACAATCCTACCTTAAGAAACAGGAAACATCTCGAATAAACAACCTAACCTTGCACCTAAAGAAATTAGAGAAAGAAGAACAAAAAACCCACAAAGTTAGCAGAAGGAAAGAAATCATAAAGATCAGATCAGAAATAAATGAAAAAGAAATGAGGGAAACGATAGCAAAGATCAATCAAACTAAAAGCTGGTTCTTTGAGAAGATAAACAAAATTGATAAACCATTAGCCAGACTCATCAAGGAAAAAAGGGAGAAGACTCAAATCAACAGAATTAGAAATGAAAAAGGGGAAGTAACAACTGACACTGCAGAAATACAAAAGATCATGAGAGATTACTACAAACAACTCTATGCCAATAAAATGGACAACCTGGAAGAAATGGACAAATTCTTAGAAATGCACAACCTGCCAAGGCTGAATCAGGAAGAAATAGAAAATATGAACAGACCAATCACAAGCACTGAAATTGAAACTGTGATTTAAAATCTTCCAACAAACAAAAGCCCAGGACCAGATGGCTTCACAGGCGAATTCTATCAAACATTTAGAGAAGAGCTAACACCTATCCTTCTCAAACTCTTTCAAAATATAGCAGAGGGAGGAACACTTCCAAACTCATGCTACGAGGCCACCATCACCCTGAAACCAAAAACACACAAGGATGTCACAAAGAAACAAAACTACAGGCCAATATCACTGATGAACATAGATGCAAAAATCCTCAACAAAATACTAGCAAACAAAATCGAACAGCACATTAAAAGGATCATACACCATGATCAAGTGGGGTTTATTCCAGGAATGCAAGGATTCTTCAATATACACAAATCAATCAATGTGATACACCATATTAACAAATTGAAGGAGAAAAACCATATGGTCATCTCAGTAGACGCAGACAAAGCTTTCGACAAAATTCAACACCCATTTATGATAAAAACCCTCCAGAAAGTAGCCATAGAGGGAACTTTCCTCAACATACTAAAGGCCATATATGACAAACCCACAGCCAACATCGTCCTCAATGGTGAAAAACTGAAAGCATTTCCACTAAGATCAGGAACAAGACAAGGTTGCCCACTCTCACCACTCCTATTCAACATAGTTTTGGAAGTTTTAGCCACAGCAATCAGAGAAGAAAAGGAAATAAAAGGAATCCAAATCGGAAAAGAAGAAGTAAAGCTGTCACTGTTTGCAGATGACATGATACTATACATAGAGAATCCTAAAGATGCTACCAGAAAACTACAAGAGCTAATCAATGAATCTGGTAAAGTAGCAGGATACAAAATTAATGCACAAAAATCTCTGCCATTCCTATACACTAATGATGAAAGCATCTGAAAGTGAAATCAAGAAAACACTTCCATTTACCATTGCAACAAAAAGAATAAAATATCTAGGAATAAACCTACCTAAGGAGACAAACGACCTGTATGCAGAAAATTATAAGACACTGATGAAAGAAATTAAGGATGATACAAAGAGATGGAGAGGTATACCATGTTCTTGGATTGGAAGAATCAACATTGTGAAAATGATTCTACTTCCCAAATCAAGCTACATATTCAATGCAATCCCTATCAAACTACCACTGGCATTTTTCACAGAACTAGATCCAAAAATTTCACAATTTGTATGGAAACACAAAAGTCCCCGAACAGCCAAAGCAATCTTGAGAACGAAAAACGGAGCTGGAGGAATCAGGCTCCCTGACTTCAGACTATACTACAAAGCTACAGTAATCAAGACAGTATGGTACTGGCACAAAAACAGAAAGATAGATCAATGGAACAGGATAGAAAGCCCAGAGATAAACCCACGCACATATGGTCACGTTATCTTTGATAAAGGAGGCAGGAATGTACAGTGAAGAAAGGACAGCCTCTTCAATAAGTGGTGCTGGGAAAACTGGATGGGTACATGTAAAAGTATGAGATTACATCACTCCCTAACACCATACACAAAAATAAGCTCAAAACGGATTAAAGACCTAAATGTAAGGCCAGAAACTATCAAACTCTTAGAGGAAAACATAGGCAGGACACTCTATGACATAAATCACAGCAAGATCCTTTTTGACCCACCGCCTAGAGAAACGGAAATAAAAACAATAAACAAATGGGACCTAATGAAACTTAAAAGCTTTTGCACAGAAAAGGAAACCATAAAAAAGATGAAAAGACAACCCTCAGAATGGGAGAAAATATTTGCAAACGAAGCAACTGACAAAGGATTAATCTCCAAAATATACAAGCAACACATGCAGCTCAATATCAAAAAAACAAACAACCCAATCCAAAAATGGGCAGAAGACCTAAAGAGACATTTCTCCAAAGAAGATATACAGACTGCCAACAAACACATGAAAGAATGCTCAACATCACTAATCATTAGAGAAATGCAAATCAAAACTACAATGAGATATCATCTCACACCAGTCAGAATGGCCATCATCAAAAAATCTAGAAACAATAAAAGCTGGAGAGGGTGTAGAAAAAGGGAACACTCTTGCACTGCTGGTGGGAATGGGAATTGGTACAGCCACTATGGAGAACAGTAGGGAGGTTCCTTAAAAAACTACAAACAGAAGTACCATATGACCCAGCAATCCCACTACTGGGCATATACCCTGAGAAAACCATAATTCAAAAAGAGTCATGTACCAAAATGTTCATTGCAGCTCTATTTACAATAGCCCGGAGATGGAAACGACCTAAGTGCCCATCATCAGATGAATGGATAAAGAAGATGTGGCACATATATACAATGGAATACTACTCAGCCATAAAAAGAAACGAAATTCAGCTATTTGTCATGAGGTGGATAGACCTAGAGTCTGTCATACAGAGTGAATTAAGTCAGAAAGAGAAAGACAAATACCATATGCTGACACATATATATGGAACTTAAGGGAAAAAAATGTCATGAAGAACCTAGGGGTAAGACAGGAATAAAGACACAGACCTACTAGAGAATGAACTTGAGGATATGGGGAGGGGGAAGGGTAAGCTGTGACAAAGTGAGAGAGTGGCATGGACATATATACACTACCAAACGTAAAATAGATAGCTAGTGGGAATCAGCCGCATAGCATAGGGAGATCAGCTCGGTGCTTTGTGACCACCTAGAGGGGTGGGATAGGGAGGGTGGGAGGGAGGGAGACGCAAGAGGCAAGAGGTATGGGAACATATGTATATGTATAACTGATTCACTTTTTTATAAAGCAGAAACTAACACACCACTGTAAAGCAATTATACTCCAATAAAGATGTAAAAAAAAAAAGTTTATTCTACCTAAAGCCATCAACAAACAGTGCCAGGAATACTAGACACCAGTCTCCAAAGAACGACACTGGTCACCATCTACACTGCACATAAAACTAACTAAGAGCGCACAGTATTCCACATTAAACCCTTTCTCTCCTGAGTGCCCTGAAGATGGACCCCACCCACCCAGCAGTCAGCTGCACAGGAGGATTCTCCACACTTGCTCATTTTTTCCTCTTGTGGAGTCTCCTCACCAGTGGTTGCTTAGCAAACCCAGCTCCTGTCAGGGTGGACAATGCCTCATGGTCCAGAAACCTAAGCCCTGACAGGAGACAAAGCTCCTATCTGCTTGTCAGAGAGCAAAGTCTGTGGGCAGGGTGCACCTGTGCCCCCAGGGTCAGACAGGTGGGTTCGGCGCCCCCTGTGGGTTGTGAGAAAAGTGCCGGGAGTGCCGCACTCACAAACCCAGAGGCCTCATCTGGAAGGCAGTTCTGCTGTATATACTAAGTTTGGAAATCCAAACTGAAATGGAGCCAAGTATCTCACTGTATCTTCTCAAAAGAGGGTTAAGGAGCAATTAATTACAAACCATATGTAATGAAATGAATGTAGACACAAACTTTACACCTTAAACCAAAATTCACTCAAAATGCCCATAGACAAATTTAAATTACCAAACTATAAAAATCCTAGGGAAAAAAAAGATAATCTACATGACTTTGGGTCTGGTGACCTTATTCAGAAAACCAGAAGACAAACCACAAACTGCAAGAAACTATTTCCAAAACACATATCTGATAAAGGATTTGTACTCAAATTATGCCAACAACGCCATTAAAATTTGGTAAAGGTTGAAACACACACCTGCCCAAGAAGATAAACAGGCAGTAAATAAGCATACAAGAATAAACTCAAGGTGCTGGTGGAATGCATGTACAACCAGCTTTGGAAGACACTTTGGCAGTTTTTTCCAAATCTAAAAAGTCTCACCTTAGGATCCAAGAAGTGTACCTCTTGTATTTAGACAACTGCTTTGAAAAACTGTGTTCAAACCAAAACTAGCATCAAGTAATGCACAGCAGCTCTATTCATAATGGCTAAAAACTGAAAGATATCAGTATGTCCTTCTGCAGATGAATTCATAAGCAAATTGGGGCAGATACATGCCAAGGGGAGCAGAATACACCATCCCAAAATATGCCCATTTGACAAAAGGATTATTTTGGACTGATTAATTTAAGAAACAGCAGACCCAGGAGAATCTTTCAAAACCAAGTAGAAAATGCCCTTTTAGGAGGTACATTTACATTTATTAAGGATATCTCCATTTGTAAGGGTATGTCCCTCTCTGGACCAGGAACTCAATGATGACTAAATATCAAGAAAAGTTTGTTGGGACTCCCCTGCTGGTCCAGTGGTTAAGACTCCATGCTCCCAATGCAGGGGACCAGGGTTCAATCCCTGGTCAGGGAACTAGATCCCGCATGCTGCAATTAAGAGCCCGCATGCCGCAACTAAAGATTCCACAGGCCGCAACTAAGACCCAGCAGAGCCAAATAAATAAATGTTTAAAAAATTAAAAAAAGCTTTTCAATGAAATACACCTGGATGTAAATCTGTGTAACAACCATACCCTTGTTTACTGGGCTTTGACTAATAACATCCCTTAAATGGCTGCCTCCATTCCCTAACATCTTTCTTTTGTTCTGAAGATAGCATTTAAGGTAACGGCTTGGGCCTTTTCAGGGAGTGACTCAGTTTTCCTGGGTATCTTTCAAGTATACAGGAGGTACGCATGGTATATATTAAACTTCTGGTTTTTTTCTCCAGTTCATCTCTTTTTCATTACAAGGGGGATCTCAATGAAGAACATAGAAGTGTAGAGGGAAATTTATTTTTCCTCTCACATACATGCAGTGCAATAGTATTCAGAGATATAAAGGAATGGACGACCATCAACCCGTGAAAAAAAAAAAAATAGATGCATCTGCACTTACATTGCTAAGTGAAAGAATCCAGTCTGAAGAGCTACACACTGTATGACCTCATTTATATGACATTCTAGAAAAGGCAAAACTGACACGGTAAACAGTTTACAGAATATGTGGTTGAAATAGTCCATATGATACTTTAGTGGTGAATACCTGTCACTATGCATTTGGCTACACCCACAGATTTTTACAACCCAACAAGTAATTTACAATCTATTCAAACTTAGCTACCTAGGATATGGGAGTGTCAAAGACTGGAATACAGAACGTAACAAAGAATCTAACTGATTCAGAAATGTATGAAAAAACTCACTGTTGGTAGTGGGACAAATGGGCTGACCTAAGTCAACTTTGGAAATGTACAGAATCTGTAGGCCAAAGACAAAATGTGCCATACATACACAGTGGACTCTATTTTCTTTCCCATGAGGGGTAGTAGCTAACAGTACTGAAACTACTATATCAGTCGTCAAATGGAACAAGCACTGAATTTAATAAATGACAAATGGTGGAAGCCAGGTTTCTTACCACTGGAGTTGGATGTTACAGTCAAACAAAGGGAGAAGGTTACAATATCCATGTCATAACAGATCCGGTTGGAGATATCAGTATAAACTCTCTTTAGCCTACACATAGTTCCACATGGAAATCTTTATAATTATGTGTATATGCATCGGCTGGGATACATGCATATATTTCTATGTACTGTCAGCTGAGCATATTTAGCTCCCACATGTAAGTTTTTAATACCATTCCTTAATAAAAGGAACAAGGCTTCTTTGAAGAAAGGGCTGATGCTAGCACTGAGACAGTAAATATATGAAGCAGGATAATCTTAAAATATCAGAAAGTTGGGCTTCCCTGGTGGCGCAGTGGTTGAGAGTCCGCCTGCCGATGCAGGGGACACAGGTTCGTGCCCCGGTCCGGGAAGGTCCCACGTGCCACGGGGCGGCTGGGCCCGTGAGCCATGGCCGCTGAGCCTGCGCATCCGGAGCCTGTGCTCCGCAACGGGAGAGGCCACAATAGTGAGAGGCCCGCATACAGCAAAAAAAAAAAAAAAAAAAAAAAAAAATCAGAAAGTAAAGAAGTACCCAAAATTTTTAAAACCCACAAAAGAAAAATTATGTAAAATGAAAACAAGAGCAAATGGAAAAAGCTCTCAACAGCCAAAGCAAGAATTAACTAAGCAGTCTAATAATGTAGTGCTGGATTATAACCAAAACTTTACAATAAATATTCACGTGTCCCAACTGGTATAAATAAATTACATAGTTTTTGATGAATGGTGTTAAATAGAAATCTCCTATGCAGAAAGCTTCTAAACAATGTATATAGCCACTCAGCTGTCCATCAAGGATGTGAAGCTAACCCCTCTCTCCTCAAGTGTGGCTTCTGCATTATGATTTCCTCCTACATAAGACACACAGGATGGACATGGGAAGAAATTAACCTCACTGTGGGAAAATTTGACAAACACTACCTCAGCTAGGTGACCAAATTTAAGAATATAAGTGAGACGTTCCCTTAAGAGCCTGTCCTCTTGATATATAGTGAAGAGGAAGCACTTCACCTCTGTGGTCTGCTTTCTCAAAGCCAAGTCTAACCACGACAAAACCACCAAGCAAATCCCAGCGCCTGGCAGTCTATACAATACCTGAGCAGCCCTCCTCCACGCTGTCAAGGTCATGGAAACAGGGAGAGTCTGAGCAACTGTCAGAGCCCAGAAGAGTCTAAACAGACATGATGACCGCATGTCCTCTCAGATCCTGGAACAAGGAAAGGTATAACAAAGGGAACGTGAATAGGGACTTCAGTTAATAGTAAAGTATGAGGATTTGTTCATTATTTGTCATGATTCTGTAGAAAATTAGACAGGAAAAATTAAACGTCAAATAAGAGAAACCTACTGTAACAAACTGGAAATCTAGAGGAAAAGGGGGATTTCTTTGTAAAAACACATTACCAAAATGGACCCTAAATGAAGGAAAACACAAAAAGGCCAATTAACCACTGAGGAACCTCTTCCCCTACTGGCTATCCTATCACTGTTCCAGGCTTTCCCTCTCCTGGGACAGGGAAGGAGCAGGGACAGAGCTGTTTGGCAGCTCCCCTAGTATATGACCCCACCCAGTGTCTTCACCTACCCCAGCCACGCCTACCCAGTGAGGACACCTGAGGAAGGGTCAGGGATTATTGACTCAGACGTATCAACCAGGACTTTTTCTTTTCCCAGCGACTGGACCACTTACGGAAGTAAAATAAATTAGTATTTGTTGTAAGGGTAGAAATACATTAATACTTGCAAGTGGCAAGTTGAAGAATGGGTTTGGACCTGGCAGGTCCAGTGGCTCACACTGTCTCAGTGTGACCTTGCTTCTCTGCAAACTTTTGTCCCGCTCAGTGCCTTTGGGGGACCCCATTCACAGGCACAGGCTCTCTCACTGCCCTTGGGCCAACAGCAGTTCTAGGCTGACAACCACTCACCATCCATTTTCTGAGAAAGAGTTTCTCCTTTTCTTGGATTCCAAGAAAGTCATGGTTTTAAATGCCTTTGATCTGGCTTGGGTTGCATTCTCATCCTTGACCCATCACCAGAAAATGGAAAATGGGACTGGCTAGATGTGGGTTGTAAACCCATCTTCGAGCTGGGTGGAACATGGGGTCATCCTTATGCAACTGTTTGGACTGGAAGCAGGTGAGATATAATTCCCAAAGGAAAACTGAGGCCCTTGGGCCTGAGAACAGATGCTGGCTGGGATAAAGCAACAGATTCTATGTCAATGACAGCTCACTGCACAGCACAGAATCTGACACAAAAGAAAGAAAGGGGTTCACTTAGGGTCAGGGGCTGCAGCAACTCATCCAGTGCTCTTACTGTCCCTCCCAAGACTGCAAGTTCTTTCACTTGCTGAAAAGTCAGGATCATTGGTGGTGGTAAACTCAAGTCTCTTTCCTTGGGCATCAGGTCCTCACATCTCAGAGGCTGGCCCAGAACAGCCCATGTGCCGTCAGAAGATACACAGACCTCATTCCTGCCCCTGAGAGGTGGAAGTCCTTGAGTTATGCCATCTCCCTGGCCATATTAATTGCCCATCCCTGAAAAACAATACTGCTCCTTTTCCAGTTTCTTCTCTCTCCTTTACTAAGAGGAAGAAACCAAATGCTAGGGTGGTAAGGAAACTCTTGTGCAATGAAGTAACGGGAGGCTCAAGAATTATTCCAGGCCATGGAACCCATAATCGGCAGACTTTCCAGAGGCCACATGGATGCATAAGGCTCTCCAAGACAATGGCAGTGGCAGTGTAAACCTCACACTGGGAGGTCCAGTTGCTCTTTGATTCTTAATGAATATGCATGTCAAAAGTTTCTAACGACTGAAAGGACAAAGGATTGCAGGGCCATGGTCTGCTGCATGGGTGTTGTGTCAGGGCCACACTCCAATGTCTAGAGGATTATTATCTCTCTTGGCAGCCTATGAGGCTGTGAGGGGGAGGCCTTTTTCTCAGCCACATGCATGTTGGTAGTTGAAACTTCTCAAAGGAATGTCTACACTGCCCAGGTAGCTCTTGAATTGCCCGGCATCATGGTCAGCTCCGTAACTGTACATGAGGGCCTGACAATGCCCAGGCTGGACTGAGCTAGAGGACCACAGATACCTGCCTGGATAGTCAGAGGTCGAGGGCTGTCCTGCCTGAAACTTGATCATCTATTCATGCCCACTCAGATGGGACAAAGGATGCCTCCAGTGCCAGGAGGGCCCCACCAGCCCTTAATAAGGCAGCATCTGGGGGCTGGCAGGTCACTGCACCCAGTCCTGTATAAATCCACACATGTCTACTGAGTGCCCTCCTGTCTGGGCTGTGCTGGAACCTGGGGCTGCCCAGGCAGAGTAGGGCCAGCATCACCCTTCCCAGGTAGGAGGGCAGGTGGAAACCATGCGTGACTTCTGACACCCTCCCCAATGCTTGACAGAGGTTGAGGTGGATAAGAAACAGTCCGAGACAAGAACAGACATTTCATTCTTCTCTCAGAGCCCAGGACTGGGCGAAGGCAGGCCAGAAAAACAGTTGTTGACCTCAGCTCCCTGACTCCTGTTTGACCCTGGGCAAGTCCTATCCATTCTGGAGGCTTCAGAGAGAAGGAGAGGGGAGGACAATGAGGGCCAATTGTGCTTAAACCTAACTCTAACCTTTACCCTAAGAACCCTACCCTCTAACCGTAACCCCCTAACAACCCTAGCCCCAGACCCCTAGACCCTCGCCACTGACCCCTAAACTCTAATCCCTGACCCTTTAACCACAACCCTCTACCATGACTCTCCAACAATGACCCATAACCCTAAACCGTGACCGCTGAACCCTCACACTGACTCAGCCCCAGGCCTAAAGCCTGGCCTAGTGGGTACCGAGAAAGGACCCTATGAACTCTCAAATAAACCAAGGAATTAAATTTTCCCGACCACGAATTTAGCAATGGTTTCTTAGATTTGACAGTAAAGCATAAGAAATGAAAGAAAACAATAGATACATTGGATTTCCTCAAAATTACAATCCTTTGTGCATCAAAAGAGGCTATCCAGAAAGTAAAACGAGAGCCCACAGAATGGAAGACAATATTGGCACATTATATATCTGATAAGACTCTTTGCCTAGAATATACCCGGGACTTTTCCAACTCATCAACAAAACACAAACAATACAATTTTTGAAACAGACAAATAACTTGCATGGACTGCTCTCCAGGCAAGACATACAAATGGTCAACAAGGACATGAAAAGATGTCAAATGTCAGGAATCATTATGAAAATGCAAATTAAGGCCACAGTGTGATGCCCCTTCACACACACTAGAATAAAAATAAATTTTTAAATAAATTTTAAAATATGTAAATAAAAATAACAAATGTTGGGCTTCCCTGGTGGCGCAGTGGTTGAGAGTCCGCCTGTCGATGCGGGGGACGCGGGTTCGTGTCCCGGTCCGGGAGGATCCCGCGTGCCACGGAGCGGCTGGGCCCGTGAGCCATGGCCGCTGAGCCTGCGCGTCTGGAGCCTGTGCTCCGCAGTGGGGGAGGCCACAACAGTGAGAGGCCCGTATACCGCAAAAAAAAAAAAAATAATAACAAATGTTGGCAACAATGCAGAGAAATTGGAACCCTTAAAAGTTACTTGTGGATATGTACAACGGTGCAGTCTACGTGTACAAACCTTTAGCATTTACTCAAAAATATAAAATATCATTACCGTGTGGTTCAACAACTCCACTCCTAGATATTTACCAAAAAAATGGAAAACAGGCTTCAAACAAAAACTTGTACACCAGCGATTCATAGCAGCGCTGTTCACAATAGCCCAGGGTAGGAAAGATTTAAATGTCCATCAGCAGGTAAACGGATAAGCAAAGTACGGTAGATCCATAAGCTGCATTATTCTGTCATGTAAAGGAATAAAGTAAAATTATACAGCCGCTGTGGAAAACTGTATGGTGGCTCCTCAGAAACATGGAAAATGTATGATCCCTTGATTCCACTCCAGGATGTACACCCAGAATATTAGAAAGCAAGGACTGGAACAGATATCTGTACCCCATATTCACAGCAACACTATTCACAATAGCCAAAAGGTGGAAGCAACACAACACATCCTTCAACAGATGAATGGATAAGTACAGTGGAGTAGATACGCAATGGGATATGATTCAACCTTTAAAACTAAGGTAATTCTCACACATGCTACAATGTGGATGAACCTTGAAGTCATTATGCTAAGTGAAACCAGCCAGACACCAAAAGGACAAACATTCTATGATTCCACTAGTATGAGGTATGCAGATAAGTCAAATCCAAAGACAAAGTAGAATAAGGTTGCCAGGGGTTGAGGGGAGTTAGTGTTTAATGGCTACGGTTTCACATGGGAAAATAAAGTTCTGGAGATGGATGGTGAGGATATTTTTACAACAATGTGAATGTAGTTAATGCCATAGAACTGTATACTTACAAATGGTTTAATTGGGGCTTTCCTCGTGGCACACTGGTTAAGAATCCGCCTGCCAACTGCAGGGGACATGGGTTCAAGTGCTGGTCCTGGAAGATCCTGCATGCCACAGAGCAACTAAGCTCGCGAGCCACAGCTACTGAGCCCTCGTGCCACAACTACTGAAACCCGTGTGCCTAGAGTCTGTGCTCTGTAACAAGAGAAGCCACCGCAATGAGAAGCCTGCACACGGCAACGAAGAGTAGCCCCCGCTCGCCGCAACTAGAGAAAGCCTCTGTGCAGCAACAAAGACCCGACACAGCCAAAAAATAGAAAATAAAATATTTTTTAAAAAGCTTTTAAAAAGTGGTTTAAATGGTAAATGTTATGTGTTTTTAATCCCAATGGAAAAAATGAATGAAATAATGATCAATGTTACAATGCGGATAAACAGTGAAAACATCCCAAGTGAAAGAAGCCATACAGAAAAACCACCCAGATCATGCTCATCTTGTACACTTTCAATCCAGCAAAGTTTTTTAAGTGAGGAAAAGCCCCAGTGATGGTTCCAAGAAGAGAAAACTGGATTCGAATAGAAAAATACATTTCCACAAAGCTGGGGCAGCTGGTGAAAGTTGAAGCGGGTCTGTGGATAGGATTATAATGTGGAAACCATAATTATTCCTCACTTTGAGGTTATATGCTGGTTCCCTGTGAGAGTGGCCCTCCCACTCTCACAGGGTAAAACACACTGGAGTATTTTGTGAAGGTGGAAAACTTTATACTGCTATTTAAAGTTTTTTATACACTTGAAATTTACTAGAAAAAAAAGTACTTATCAAAACAACCATGTCATACCATGCCAGAAATACAGACATCAAACTCTGTTACAGAGGCCAAGCCCTACCCAGATCCAGTTCACCCACAGTGGGGATGCTAATCACCCTTGTAGGAGTCCACATACTACAAGAGGCACCATGGGAAGATTATATTGGGAGCCACTATGTGCTGCAGTGCCCGTTCCGTGGGGTCAGCATGGGTGCACGCAGGTCAGCCAGTGTCTGTGTGTCTCAGCCTGTAACCACAGACCACACTGTCCTGCTCTGCTCACAAGAGCGAGGCCAATGGAGGGACAACAGGGGTGGGAACAAAGCCGGGTCATGGTCTGGCTGGGTGAGAAAGGGTCCAAGGAGCGAGAACCCGGCTGCCCTTGCCTGATGAGCCGAGAGCTGACATCCACCCTGTGGGCAGCCCCTCTCCCCACGTCCCGAGGTAAGGCTGACTTTCCTGCATCCTGGGGCAGGGTCATTCCTGTGTATAGAGCAGGACGCACAGCAGTGCATGCAGCAGGCCTGATGCCTGCCCTTGCCATGTACTTGGGGGCTTGGTGAGGGTGGAACATCCTGACAAGACATGGGCCGACCCCGGGGAGGATGTACGGGTGAAGCGTTTGAGAGCCTCTGGAGGGGATCCTCACCTGTCTGCACAGGTGGACTGAGGACACCGACCAAGGGTGGGCAGGCGGGGAGCCCCGGAAGGGTCCTGGGTCATCCCTGAGGCTGGAGGAGGGGTGTGGAGCTGGGGGTGATGGCGGTGGGCATGAGGGGCTGATCGCCAGACAGTGTGGAGGGACCATCAGAGGCAGCGGGGTAGGTGAAGACTGTGCCGGATGGGAGGACAGAGAGACCAGCAGGCGGCACTGTAGGGCGGGATCAGGGCTGCTCCCTGCAGGGCGGCGCCTAGCCCCGCGCCTCTGGAAGCTCCTGGTGTCTGGCCAGACCCCAGCCGGCAAGAGAAAGGAAGCCCCGTCTCCGCGGCTGAAAACACCAGTGTGGGACGTTTGCCGTCCACTTCACCTGGCGGGGAAACGGGCACACTGAAGTGGAGAGTGACGGGGTGCAGGTGGGAAATGCGGGTGCTCGGAGCCTGGAGAGGTGGACACTCAGTACCCGGTCTGTGGATGGTCTAGTCCTCTGGGTGTCTTGTCTCTTCTTGGGGGTCACTGGGGCTTTAACCTCACTCCGTGGAGTACAGGAGGAGAGGGATGCACACGCCCCGGGCTCACTGTGCCTGGGCTCCTGGGGAGGACCTCTCTGGCCCACATGTTCGCAGGCCTCAGGCACCCCTGCTCGACATTCCCCTCCAGAGACTCGGCAAAAGGACCTGCCCTGTGAAACGGGGCGCCTGGCTCGGGGGGCTTGTGGGTCCCTTCTCAGATGGCCACACTCAGGTCTCGGGGTGGGTGCGGTGGCCTGTGACCACTCGCCAAGTCACCACGCTGCTGCGGCTCCTTTCTGGGGCCTGAGATGCCCCAGGGGTGGCTGGGGGAGCGGGGCAGGTTGCTGTGATGGGGAAGTGTGGGACGGGGGTCCTGGGCCCTGGGTCCCTCACCGAGGAGGAGAGGGGGTCATGCCCAGAGGGGGGGAGGCCGGTGACGGTCCTGGGTGTCAGCAAGCACAGCGCCGCGCCCCGCAGGCCGGGTGTGGGATTCCTGTGGCCCCGGCACAGGACACCAGATGGGGGGTGCGGTTGGGACAGGGGACGCTTCCCCTCAGGCCTGGAGCCCGAGGTCAAGGTGCTGGGGGCCCGCTCCTCCGCGCCTTCTGGGGTCAGTCAGTCCCAGGCCACTCCCAGCCCCGTCTCTGTCTCTGCCATGACATCGCCTTCTCCCCCATGTGTCTGGGTCCAAATGCCCCCCATGAGGACGCCCGCACACCGGTCAGTGACCTCAGCTCACCCCGGGCAGCTCTGTGGTGGCCCATCTGCACACAAAGTCCCATACTGAGGTCCCGGGAAGTCCGTCTTCCGGGGCCTCTTGAGGTGACAATCCTCGTGGTCGACACAGCTCGTGGGGGCTTGTGGGTCCCCCAGGCCGGAATCCAGGAGCCTCATGGAGGACGGGGTGTCCTGAATCAGGGAGGACGGACGGAAGGGCAGAGCGGGGGAGGGAGGCCGAGGGGCGGTCAGCCCTGCCCTCCAAGG